>NW_027069604.1:984471-1207933 GCF_002906115.3 Quercus suber
TAGGATCGTATATGATCCTATCGATCCTACCATTTGGTTTTTTTTTTTTTTTTTTTTTTTGTTTTAAGTGGGATTCATTTGGGTAAGATAATCCACTTAAACCCACAAGTCCAACGGGTTATCAGAAACCCAATAATGAATTGAAGTCCCAAATTTACCCCTATGTCAACATAAAATCTCAAAAAAAATCATAGTACTTAAGTTTAACGTTTTCAAAAATAAAACCTAAAATATTTAGATGATGAAATGAGATATGACAATGACAGTGATTAGATTAGAAGAACTTTAGAATGAGAATTCTCTTTTGGATTTTATATTCGTAATTAGCTAGTTTACTTTGGATTACATATTGTAAATTTGTAGTTAGCTAGTTTTTATGTGCTAATTAGCCTAACTTATTTTGGATTTGGAACTTAGAATTTGGAAAACATTTTTCATATGTGTAGATATTATTTTGATACTTAGTTGCTAATTAAACATATACTGAACTTTTTACATACATTATGTCAAAAGTTAAATATATTTTGTTTTATTAGAATGACATAAGAACAATGTAGTGCTTGTAAATTACATTTTATGATGCAATTTTTTTTTAATGGATGAATTTATATTTTAAGTGATTATATAACATACAAAGTCACTATCAATAGGTTTTTTGATTAAAATCTGAAAATAGATAGGATCTTACGATTTACGATCCGATCCTACGATCCACGATTCTACCTACCTCCCACGATCCTACGTAAGATCCCAATTTTGACAACTTTGGATAGGATAGTTTATATTATTTTATTGAGTTGTATATAAAAATAAAAATTGAGATGGTAGGTGTATTGTTAAATAGGCTGGTAAAATAAATAAAGTGATAATTACAGTAAACCCACCTAGGGTTAGGCTTGTTTTCACTTTACCTACCTATTGTTTAAAACTTTACACTTTACTTATCTGAACTTCAATCTATTACTCATCCGTTACCCACTTTTCCCTTTGCCGTTAGAAAAACATATTTTTAGGGAAAAACAAACATAACAAAGATCAAAAAGTTTGGGTTTTTTATTGCTTAAGAACTTCTATGAGAACAAAGTGGAGGTACTCTTAGTTGTTTGGATTTGTCGAATGGGTTATTCAAACATGTATTGGTTTGGATCTATACTCTTAGTTATTTCTTTGCCTAAAAAGCAACCTCATTTTTATCAAAACAGCACCCATATACTCAAAACCCACAAGCTAATGACCAACACGTGCACAGAGCTCCCAAAGGGAGAAAGTATTAAAGTGTTCAAGTGTAGATTCAGCTTAGTCTTTATCACAAGCACTATCTTCGATGAGATCTTAACAATAAGAACACACCAAAACCACAGCAGCCCACGAGTAAATCCCAAAAAAGAATAACGTCAAAATCTGAAAGCAAAAAATACCCAGAAAAATCTTCAAAGAAATTGGGTAAATTCGCTTGTGGGTCGAGCATCATGCGCATGCCGCTGCCTCTGTGTGGCCCCACTCCAAGAGCCATCAGTTTGGGTAAGGGAGAACGCAATAGAGTAGTTGGAGGAGAGGCAAAACAACTGGGTGTACTCAAAGTAAGTCGGTTTTGGTTTTGGATATGCTTTGGAACTTTGCATTAATTGGGTTCGAGTTGGTGGTGTTGGGGCTGAGCGTGGAGGAGAGGCCGATTACGCCGTTGAGGGTGTGGGTTGTTGGATAGGATTGGAAGGAAGTGGGGTTTGGGGAAAGTGGTGCAGATTTGAATTTGAATTCAAGTTCGACTTCTAGGTCTGGGAGTGATGGTGAAGATTATGGGATTGAGAAACCAGGTTGGGGAAGAAACTAAGGAAGGCCAGTTTTCACAACGTTGTCCTTGTCCTTGTTGTTTTTGTTGTTATTTGCTCCGATATATCTTTTGTTTAACATGGGGCTTGGTTAAAAATTCATTTTGCATTGAGAAAATTTGTTCTCATAGAAGTTCTTAAGCAATAAAAAAACCCTAACTTTTTTTATCTTTGTTATGTTTGTTTTTTCTTAAAAATATGTTTTTCTAACGGCAAAGGGAGAGGTGGATAACGGATTGAAGTTCAGGTGGGTAAAGTGTAAAGTTTTAAACAACAAGTGGACAAAGTGAAAACGGGCCTAACCCCAGGTGGGTTTACTATAATTATCCCATAAATAAAATAGTGTTTGAGAATGTAAAATATGTATTTTTTTTTACATCCCCATTGCTAGTGTTCTAACCCTAAAAAAAAACTAAGTTATAAAATATTGTTGGTTCATGTGCGAAATATTAGTAATTTTAGAGCATTTGCATTAGTCTAGTTACATATCAATATCACCAAATTGGTCCAAAATACTTGGCGAGGAGCAGTGACATGCCACTTGTGGCTACACACTTTCCTCACCAACGCTAAAATTTTGTTTTAAAATTGTATTTTTGCTTCAACGGTGTCTCTCTCTCTCTCTCTCTCTCTCTCTCTCTCTCTCTCTCTCTCTTCTGTCATCTATCTTCTTCTTCTTCTCTCTTTCTTTGTCCTCTCTCTTAAGCCACGGATCAGTGTATATCAAAAAAAAAAAAAAAAAGCCATGTATCAGAGCATTATATTTTTGCTTCAACTCTCTTCTTCTTCTTCTTCTTCTCTCTCTCTCTCTTAAGCCACGGATCAGAGCAGATCTGTTGATGGTCTGGACATCGAAGCAGGGGGCAAAGGTGGTGGTGTGTTGCCGTGGTGGTCTGTCCTTTCTCTCTCACGTTACTACTGATTCAGCGAGATAGGACCCGCTGCTAGTTCTGGCTAGTTTCGATCAATAATGGCAGTGGGGTGATGGCGAAATGTCTCTCTTTCTTTCCCTCTCTTTCAATACTGGCCAGTTTAATGTGTCTCAACTACCCTCTAGCCACCTTCACCATAAGATTATATTTATATAAATTATATTTTCTACTCAACCAAATAAAAGAAATTTTCATTCCTCAATTTTTCAATCCCTCCAACCAAACACACATTGATAGAAAACTAAGGCCCCGTGTCTACTCAACCAAATAAAAGAAATTTTCATTCCTCAATTTTTTCATCCCTCCAACCAAACACACATTGATAGAAAACTAAGGCCCCGTTTGGATAAGCCCGTTTTCATCACTCAAACTAAGAATTGTGTGGGACCCACTGAATACTAGAGTGTTTGGCTTGATTTCCTCTCCTAGTTTTCATCATTCAAACTCAGTTTGGGTTGAGTGAAAAACATGAAAACCGAAAACAGCAAATGTTGTTTTCTGTTTTCACCCTTCAAACTGAGTTTGAGTTCAGTGGAATTTTTGTAAATCTTTTGACCTCGTGGAGCCCACCCGTATGACTTGTCCCATCAAGTAACGTCTCTCTCTCTCCAACCCGTTCTCTGTAACTTCTCCTTCTTCATTTTTTTTTTCTTTTACCCAGTGCTCTCTCTTCTCACTGGCCCAGAGAGAGAGCAAGACCAGAAAAGAAAAGGGACACTGACGAATCAGACTAAGCCAAGACCAAAGACCAGAGATCGGTTCAGCCTAGTTCTGCCGCCATCATCAAAGCGAGAGCCTCGAAACACCAAGACCATGATCGCTAGAGCTGGGTTTTGATTTTGTCACTGTGATTTTGTCGTCGGTGTTGGGCTTTATTTTGATTTTGATAAATAGGTTTTGATTTTGTCAATGGTTGATAAATGGGTTTTGTTGATGGTTGCTGGGTTTGTGGTGGTGGATCGGTTTGTAGTGGTTGATGGTGGCTAGTGGCTGGGTTAGTGGTGGTGGATTGGTAGTGGTTGATGGCGCCGATGAGTGGCTGTGGGTTGAAGGGAGAGAGAAGATAGAGAGATAGAGATGGAGAGACACGGGTAGCAACAGATGCAACAGTGAGTAGTGTCAGTTATGGGGTCCACGGGTTTGAGGAAAAGTGGTAGAGATATGTAAATAAGAACTCAACCCAAACATGTGTTTTGTAATTTTTGAGTGAAACTAAGTTTGTGAATTGAGTTATGAGTTACGAGTTTTAGAACTGAGAACTGAGTTTGAGTTAGCTTTAAACCAAACGGGGCCTAAATATTTTATATCTTCTCACTTTTCCATTCTTCCAATCAAATAGACCTTTTATCTAGCAAGCTGATGTTGACTTGAAAACAAAATTTTTCCACTAAAAAAATGTGAAATGATATGATAAACGTTATAAATACTAAATCAATTGTATTGTATTCCTCAATGAATAAAATATATAAGAGCGCCTTATATAAGAGGCATAGGAGTGTAATACGAGAGTATTACACTGAAGTGGGCCTAAAGCCCAAATCACATGTAATAGCTCCCCTTCAAACTCATGGTCATTGGGAGACCAACTTGAGTTTGTCAACCAAAGCACAAAGACATTCTTTAGAATGCGACTTTGTGAAGATATCTGCAAGCTAATCTTAAGTGGAGACTAAAAGCAGCCAGATAGCACCATGGACAAGATGATTATGAAAAAAATAACAATCAATTTTGATGTGTTTGGTCTGCTCATGAAGATGAGGGGCAGAGGATGTGGACATACCTAAATCCTTGAGAAGCCATCAAAGCCAAAGGAGTTTAGATGTGGTATTAGTAAGGGCATGAGATTTTGCTTCAGTGCTGGAGCTATCCACTATGGTTTGTTTCTTACTTCGCCAATAAATCATAGAGGAATTAGAAAGAAAACAATAACCAGTAATTGGCCTTCGATTTGTGGAAGTGCACTTAAGATATCGAAGAATGCACATGACAACATCATTATGAGTCGATTGTGGAGTAAATAGGAACTATCTCACCTGGTGAAAATTATAAGAAATGTTTGGACGAGTGACAATAAGATAAACTAGGCTTTCAACCAATTTTTTGTAAAGAGTGGAATAAGAACCATACTTGAGACTAGTTTAATCTTCCTCTAGTAAAATCTATGGTTGGTTTTATATGGGTCTTCAAGATTAATAGTCAGATTGATAGATCCATTGAAAGATACAAGGATTGTCTTGTTGCAAAATATTGTACGCAGGTGTACGACATTCACTATGAAAATACCTTGTTTTGGTTGCTCGCCTCTCATCCATTCACATTCTCTATGGTGAAAATTATAAGAAATGTTTGGACGAGTGACAATAAGATAAACTAGGCTTTCAACCAATTTTTTGTAAAGAGTGGAATAAGAACCATACTTGAGACTAGTTTAATCTTCCTCTAGTAAAATCTATGGTTGGTTTTATATGGGTCTTCAAGATTAATAGTCAGATTGATAGATCCATTGAAAGATACAAGGATTGTCTTGTTGCAAAATATTGTACGCAGGTGTACGACATTCACTATGAAAATACCTTGTTTTGGTTGCTCGCCTCTCATCCATTCACATTCTCTTGGATTTTGCAACCTCTTGATAATGGAACATTTTTCAAATGGATGTGAAAAATGCCTTTCTAAATGGGAACTTGAGTAAAGAAGTATATATGTAACCTCCTATTGCTCTCTCTCATCCACCAAACATGGTTTGTTGGCTTCATCATGCAGTTTACAGTCTTAAGTAGGTCCCTCGAAACGTGATTTGCTAAGTTCAGCTCCACAGTCTCTCGCTTGTTCTATTATGCCAATTCTTATGATTTTGCCTTATTTCTTAGTTGCACTGATAAAGACACCATTTTGCTTCTTCCACATGTTGGTGACATAGTCATCACTAGTGATGACCTTATTGGCATTTAGGATCTCAATGATTTATTTCATCAACACTTGGGGTTGAAACATCTTAGAAATCTTAGCTATTTTCTGGGGTTTGAAATTACCTTCTGTACTAATTGTTTCTATCTGATCCAAGCCAAGTACACCTCCAACCTTCTATCTCTAATTGGCCTTACTGACAATAAGATTGATGATTATGCAATCGAGCTTATTGTGTTTCTGACTATCCTCTGGAGAATAATTGCCTAATCCTACCCTCTATTTACAATTGGTTGGCATCTTAGTCTATCTCTTATTCACCTGTTTAAACATCTCTTATGTTATGCATCAGATGGGCCAGCTCATGTTTGCCATACTATTGACTCACTATGCAGTCTTCTTACACATTCTTTGATATCTAAAGGGTACTTTTTTCCACAATCTGCACTTTTTTGCCCAGTCTTCTCTTGTCTTGTGAGCCTACTCTAATGATGACTAGGTTAGAGACCCCAGCAATCACCAGTCCACAATATTGTTTCCTCCTTGACTCATTTTTGATCTCTTGACGAAGTAAGAAACAATTTATAGTGAGCTACTTAAATAACAAGGCTAAATATCATGCCCTTTCTCGTGATGATGTCTTCTATGTACAAATCAAGCACATTGAAATCAATTGCCACTTTGTTAGGCATCTTCATCAGGATTCTCTAAAGCTGCTCTTTGTCTATTCACAAGATCAACCTGTCGACATCTTTACAAAGTTACATCCTACGACACATTTTCATACTTTAGTTAACAAACTTAAATTGGCCCCTCATCCTTCTTGAGTTGGAGGGGTGTTGTTAGAGTACTAACCCATTAGGTTTTAGGTCCAATTTATTTTTCATGTATTGCAAACATACCTGTACAGCACTCATTCTTGTAATTACACTCTTATACAAAGGCAACTCCTTTACAGTTATTTATCTCTGAATAATCGAATACAATAGAACTTTGAGCAATCATATTGTATTTGATTGATTTCCATTTGATTTGTTTGTATTCCTAATTTTCTATATCCTGCTACTCTGGAATGCCACGTCCCCCCTAAGGTCCCCAAAAAATCTTGAATTTTGAATATAGGCTTGAAAACTCTGGTTTTACTAAAAATGAAACTGACATGGAAATCTTACTGGCTATTTTATGCAGTAATTTAGTTGGCAACAATTTCACAACAGAGAGTCCAGGCATAAGGTAAATCTATCCATGCTATATTTCAATAGCTGAATTTTACCGTGATGAATGTGTTAAAACAAAAATTGCCGTTTCTAATCCAGTTGACAACTTAACATGTTATAGATCTTTTTATAATATGGCTGTTGCTAACAGCTTAAGTTGTCGGTTCTGGCACTGGGGCTTTTGGTATTGGAGGCTCACTCATAGTCATGAGGTTCTGAACATGCCCAAATATTTTGGAACGCGTTTCTTAATGTGTAGTGTAAAGAGAAATAAAATGTCTACAATATTTTTACAACAAATCCTAAATGGCAGGTTGTTACTAGTTGTTATTGTTGGGGCAAAAAAATAATCTTAGTGTTAATTTCAAATTTGAACCAATGACAACTAACCACCTATAATTTGTTGTAAAAATATTGTAAAATTATTATTGATGTAGCTTCTCTCGTAGCATAAATCATCAACCACTATTTCTGCTAAATGTACGTTTTACCTACATTAATAATGGGGACTGTTTTAATGGATTTTAATTTTATGTGAAATGGCGTCAATTTCGGATAGCTTAGGTGACAAAGAAAATTACATGTTAGATGCTAGTTGCTGCTTAACGGCTATATGACTAGTTTCCTAACAAAGAGGCTGTTTTTGCTAATGGAAGGAAACTTTACTGTGTGAAATTCAATTTTTAAAATTTTAGGGTATAAAATTCAAATAACCACAAATTTTAGTGGTGTACTTTACAATTTACCCTGTTGTTTACTAGATCTTTGTTGTTTGATTGGTATCAAGCATGGGATTTTACTAACTGTAACTCCATTACAGATTTTTTAGAGTTGCTCTCTTGTACATAATATCCATCGTTGATCTTTCTAATTCTTTGTGTTCATTTCCATATATATAAAGTAAAAATATTTTTAATAAAAAATTATTTACTTATGGAAGAATATTCTCCTATGAACCAACCTTGTCCGCAAGGTTCTTCTTCTTCCTGATTCTCAAAAAAAAAAAAAAAAAAAAAAAAAAAAAAAAGGTTCTTCTTCTTCCACCAGGAAGTACCTTTCTCTACATTCTTCAATTTTTTTTTTCTTTCTATTTTTTAAAGACAAGCATTTAGCTTTCCTTAGCGAATGATGTATAGGTGTAAAGGATAAACCATTTTTAGCGAAAAAATCATTTTAGACCCTACATTTTGGGGTTAAAGTCAATTTAATCCATACATTTTGTTAGCAGTCAATTTGATCTTATTATTTTCAACTTACAATCAATTTGGTTCCCACTATTAACTTATTAACGGAAAATACTTACATGGCTAATGGTGTACACTGTTGGCATGCCTAATGTTGACGTGTCAAAATTTTAATGCCCAAATAGATTTTCACATCCTTTTTCAATTTTCTTTTTTACTTTCTTACGATTTTCTTGCAATTATGTTCATCATCACTTAACCCAGATTCACTAGGCTATCACATCCCAAATCACCACCACCTCCTTGACAATTTAGCACCACCACTAATCCAGATCCACCACTACCAAACTCAAATTACCACCACCCCAATAGTCTAGCCCCACCACCAAATCCAAATCCACCACCACCAAACCCGAATTACCGCCACCCCTACCATACATCACCACCACCAGACCCTAAAATCAAATTTCAACCACAACTAAGACATATTTTGAACCACCAAAAAACTCAAACCCTCACACCATCACATATCGAAGGAGAGACCAAATGAGTGGTGGTGAACGACAAGGGAGGAGAGTGACTAGCCATGGTGGGTTCATCGCCGTCAATTGTAAGGACCAAATTGATTATAACATGGATTAAATTAACTACTACCAAATTGATTTTAAGTTGAAAATGTAGAGATCAAATTGACTATAACCCTAAAATGTAAGAACCATAATGGTGTTTTCGCCAACATTTTTATAGTTTTATGTCTGAAACTTGTTTTTACTACTTTTTAGTTGCACTGATTTGCAATCCTTGAAAGCTTTTTAACACTTCTACAACTATAGTTCCCCTAGTTTTTGCCACTATTTTGTGACCCTCTATTGTCATCATGCCTTTCATGGCTTATGGCTAGATCTTGCATGAACTTGCAAGTTCTCTACTTCTTCTTTGGATGGTAAAGGCATGTTGACTGTTAGGGTCATATTTTCTATGTATTGGCATACTTATGACAAAACGCTCTTTACTTGTATTTGGGTAGATCTAAGTTGGGTTTAATGTATCAACAAGTATATGAAATTTACTTTACAAGTAGTATCATTAAAGACATGAAGATTGATCCAAGTAACAAGTAAAGAAAAGCAATTGAAGCTCGACACTAGTCTCGATACTAGCATCCATCGAGATTTAATGAAGAAGTTTGATACAAGCTCGATCTATAGAGACTTACAAATTTAGAATTCTTAGATCTAAATTTCGGCCCATAATGACTTGAATTATTAGGGTTTCTCTCTCTACAACCCTAGACCATAAAAAAGAATTATTTTAAAGTCATCAAAGAGATAGAAACTCAATTAGAGAACTCATACACTCTATGAAAAGCTACTGCATTTTGTGTGCCTTAGGGTTTTGTAATCAAGTGCTTCCTGATCTTCAACGTGCTTTGAAGTGAAGAACTTTGCAGCCAACAACAATCAATCAGTTGCTTGGAGTTAGTCATGTACTAGGATCCATGCAATAGAAGAAGTCTACTAAATGATCAAGTCTAATTGGAGATCAGAGTAAAGGTTCAACTATAAGTTAGTATTTTGGGATAGGCCAGGATAGTGGTAAGATTTCTTATACTTGTAACCACTTGTTCTTGATTAGTGGATTCTTGGGAGTGGTGATCTGAAATTCACCCAACAGAGTTTTTTCCTTGCGAGAGGTTTTCCCCATTCGTCAACAAATTACTGTGTCATTTAATTTCCACTGCATATTAGTTTATTTGGTGATATGTTGGTGCCTTCATGATTTCTATGTAATTTGACCTAATTAATCAACTTGGGTTGTTGAATTTATTAACTAGGATCAATCTATAACCCAACATTGACAATTTGTAATTTTCTAGAAAGCCATGACTACCTTTATTTATTGTCTACATTTATTTCAATCATGTAAAAATAAAGTTTAATTTTTTAAAAATTTATCAACAAAACAAATCATAACTTATTTAAATCATCTTAATCCAAACTAATTTATTTGAATTAACACATACAATATTAATTATTTATATACTTACAATAAAATAACAGAAGTGTTACGTTCACGACATTTTTACAACACTTTCATAACAAATCATTGGTGATAAATTTTTAAGAACCTGTCACCTATGATTTGTTGTGAAAGTGTTGTGAATATGTTGTGAACATAGCATTTCTTTAAAAATAAATAAGATATAACAAATTAATGTTCATTTGTTTGGTTTTCAAGCTGCCACATCATCTTCCCAAATTGTTGGTGGAAAACTCCTTAATACTTATTTTAGTGTTTTCTTACGAAAGAAATAAAATAAAATAAACTACTAACCTTAGAGCATTAGCATTGATGTTGCTAAATTTTTTTAGCTTTAAGCTTCTTAAAAACTCACTTATTCTATTTTAACACACCACTTTATAACACACCCAACATCAATAGTTTTAATTTTTTACCACTTTGATTAAAATAATATAAATAACTCTTTAAAATAATAATAAAAACATCCACCACAAACATCAGGAGCCAGCCACAACCACAACAACCACAATCACAACCATAACCATAACCCACGAAGAAAAAAAAAACACAACCAACACAGCCACTACCATTGCCAAAATCCACCACCATCACAGCCATAACTAACCACCAGAACCACAAACTATGGCAGAAAAAAAAATGGTAGCCACCACCACAAAACCCACCCAACCTAACACCACGAACCTACCCACACCCACTCGATCCCACACTAACAAACCCACCCACCCACACACACCCAATCCCACGTCGACGAACCTACCCAATCCGACACCTACCCCCATAAACCCACACCGATGAACCCACCCAATCCAACACCAACCCATCACTATGACACCACACCAATCCACCACCACGAACCTAGCCATGAGAGAGAGAGAGAGAGAGAGAGAGAGAGAGAGAGAGAGAGAGAGAGAGAGAGAGAGAGAGAGAGAGAGAGAGAGAGAGAGAGAGAGAGGAAATTTTTTTTTTAAATAAAAGAAAGAGATAGGATGGAATAAACTTTTTTTTTTTTTTTTGTTTTGCCTTTATTGCTACAGTAGACTGCCAAAGTTGGCAGTTTATTGTAGCAAGGTTGTTAATTTTTTTAACAATGACACCATTGATGTAGCTCTTCTTTTGTGATGTTGGTAGCTAAAATTGGAAATATAGTTTTTAGTACCATCAATACTAATGTTCTTAGCAATTTTTGTAGCACAAGCTAATCATTAAATTTAATTTCTCTTTTCATTCAAAAATAATCACTCTCTTTCTCTCTCTCTCTCTCTCTCTTTGCCTCTCACCCAACATCTCTCTCTCTCTCTCTCTCTCTCTCTCTCTCTCTCTCCTCCTCCTTGTAGATCGTGGTTTGTGACAATGATTTGTGGCTCGTGTGGTGGTTCCGATATGGTTTCAGTGGCAATGGTCCGATCTAGTTTCTATGGTTAAAGTTTGGATNACCCCATTGATGTAGCTCTTCTTTTGTGATGTTGGTAGCTAAAATTGGAAATATAGTTTTTAGTACCATCAATACTAATGTTCTTAGCAATTTTTGTAGGCACAAGCTAATCATTAAATTTAATTTCTCTTTTCATTCAAAAATAATCACTCTCTCTCTTCTCTCTCTCTCTCTCTGCCTCTCACCCAACATCTCTCTCTCTCTTCTCTTGCTCTCCCCATCTCTCTCTCTCTCTCTCTCTCCTCTCTCTCTCTCTCTCCCCTCCTTGTAGATCGTGGTTTGTGACAATGATTTGTGGCTCGTGTGGTGGTTCCGATATGGTTTCAGTGGCAATGGTCCGATCTAGTTTTTTATGGTTAAAGTTTTGATTGGGTTTCATAGCTAGGCTTCATGGGTGGCTTTCATTGTAGTGGGTGGTTCTTGTGGCTAGTTGCTGTAGTGGTTGCTTGTTGGTTGAGATCATGGATTTGCTCTCTTGTTGGCGTGTGGTGGGTGCTAGGTTGTTGGTGGTGGCAACTTGGGTTTTTTATTTGAATTCGTAGTTTTTCTATGTTTTATCTATTTGTGTGGGTTTTGCATTCTTTGGATCCGATTATTGTTGCTCTTAGGCTTTGTGGTGACTTTTGGTTATTGGCTGCTCATGAGAGAGAGAGAGAGAGAGAGAGAGAGAGGAGAGAGAGAGAGAGAAGAGAGAGAGAGTGAAATGAATTTTTATTAGTTGTTTATATTATTTTATGTTTTATTTATATTATTTTAATAGGTTGTGTGTTAAAATAAGAGATGTGATGTAGGGTGTATTGTTAAGTAAATTTTAAAATATATATAGTAATTGTTTTTGGATGCTAAATGCTAATTTTTAGAAAATCAGATTTGATTGCACTTAAAAGCAATAAAATTGAATAATTAATATATATATATATATATATAAGCAAAGATCCCATGCAGGAAAACATGAGGTTCTGCCATATGGCACACTCTATAAAGAGAATTGAAATACTCTTAAGTTATATTAAAGATAAGAATAAATTTAAAAATAGAGACTTTTTATTTCCTTTAGTTCAATGTTTCAAAACTACTTTTTGTTAAATTTTTTATTCAATGTCTTAAGACTATATTTGTTTCATTTGGTTCAATGTTTCAAGACTTTTCTTCTCTCTCACACACAAAAAACTCTTTGCATTTCCATTTACCATTTTCACTTTTACTCTTTATATACACATGCCTATAACCTTCATGCTATCCCATCTCAAATACACTCAAACAAAAAACGATATCTTTACTTTCAACCTTTCAATGACACCTATGTAACTCCGACATTGTGGTACCATTTAATTCTAACCCGTATGAGTAGGCTATGACAAAGGAAGGGAGCTTGCATTTTTATTTAGTGAGTAGCTTACGATTTGATGTTGAAGTAGACATTTTGGATTTTGTAAAATTGTAATTGTTTTAGTCTTTGTGTGTCTGGGATTTTGGTTTGGAAAAGTCTTATAAATGTTTTTTTTTTTTTTTTTTTGGAATTAAAGAAAAAGAAACATTCTAATTGATTATTTATGAAGTTAGCTATTTTTTTTTTTTTTTTTAATTTGTGTTAGAACTCATAATTTGTAGGTTTCTTTGTAGATTTTTTTTTAATGCTATTTTATGCAATATGAGCCATAGTGATAAAAATAAAAATTGATGATGATTTCAAATTATTTTCAGTTTTTTTAAAGGGTGTGGAAGCCCAAATAAAAACTATTAAATTTTGATAAATGGATGTGTTTTTAGCAAATTTTTCTTTTTTTAATCATGTTCTTTTTATGTTAATACTTACAAATAATTTCTTTAATTTCATTGAGACAATGAGTTGGGTGTTTGCAATTGAGGTCTTCATATTTGGTTTTGAGAATAGAGTGGTTGAAAAAGTGTTTGGGAGGTTGTGTAAATTTGTGCAATTTTAGAATATAAAAGTATTTTATGCTTTAAATTATTATTTATAGATTTCAAAATCATTTAATCAGTTTAAAAAGTAAATCTACTTTTAAGGGTAAATATTATAATATGTTATAGTCTTATATTATTATATAATTTTTTAAAATAAAATATGAATTAAGAAAATAAATTTTCAAAGTATTCAAAAATATTGTGGCCAAACATAAATATTATACAACAAAATAAGTATTATATGATGGTCATCATCTAGCATTATAAATCTCTTAGATAATAAGTGATTAAATACTTATAATATATATACTCAAATTGGAAAGGTAAGGTTTGACAACCACAAAAACACAAAGGAGATTCTTACTTGCAAGCAATGACCCAACTTGGTAACACCATGTGATTCACAGGCACACCATGTAGGACCTAATGAGTTCAACATCAATTTAAGTGGGGGATATTGTAATATTTCATATTGTATGGATTTGATTTGATAAGTGTACTTTGTGGGCATATGTTGTGTCCCACATCAGATATTTATTAGGTCAAACTAAGTTATATAATTGAATAGGTTGAGTCACAATTTAACTTAACTAGTCTTTTTAGAGTACAAGCATAGATATGTCTAGTACTTTCTTTAGGTTATTAAAATGAGAGTATCAAGTTTGTGAGTTAGTATTAAGAGTTTGTTTTGGATGGATTGGAATTTGGCTTAATTTTTCTGATTGTGAGAAGTTTTTTTGTGTTTGTGTTTTAGAGAATTATAAATTTGGTTTTTTTTTTTTTTTGGGGGTTAATTATGTAGTTGTAATTCCCATCTTTGATAGTATAGTTTGTTTGGCTTTACAAGAGTTGGGGTCCAACTACATTAAATTTTATGTTGTGTATTGCTTGTTTTTAGTGGTTTTCATGTTCTTCACAACACAGTAATTCCTTGTTATTGCAATTACTATCTTGCAATAGACAACCACCACTCATAATTTATTTAAAGATTCTATTATCATGGAGCAATCATGAGTTAGTATTATTAGGAAAATTTTAATTTGCATATCACCAAGGGACTATTTCACATTATAGGAAATCCCAAGTATGAACATATTTATCAATCATGCATAGCTGTTTGAATAACTAATGTGCACTTTTATTCTTCTTGTAGTGCTTTTCCTTCAGGATTGAATTGTCTTCAACGGGGCTTTCCTTGCAATCGAGGCTCTGGAAATTGTAAGTACAGTTCAAAACTTAAAATCTTACCCCTGATTGCGAGATTGGAAAGCACTAGTAGGTATTGACTATTGAGGCAAAACAACGAGACGATTTCAAATAGTGATCGAACTTCAAATGTTTACCAAACACTCATATGGATAAAGTACACCAAGGAAGCATCCCTAATCTATGATTCTCATGAAAATAGGATCTAGCTTTTTTAAGTGCTACTTGGAAATTATTAATCACAAGTATCTATTAATGCGAGAGACGGAAAAGAAATGAACTACTGCCACGAAACCTTTAACAGTACTGATCAATGAGAGAGGATGTGGTGTTCGGGTTTGCATATCTCATAAACAGCCAAGAAGTGCGGAAATATATAATAATTATTTTGTAATGTGTATAATGTATAATTTGTTTTCTAAAATTAATTGAAAATAATTTATTTTCTTAAAAAATGCAGAAATTTTTACAAGTATTTTTTTTATTTCTCTGCCTCTAAAAATATATCATTTTAGTATTAAATGACTGTTTAATTGATATTATTATTCTTTTTTAAGGTGGTCCATTTCTTCTCATATCTTCTATTATAGTGCATTATGTTTTCCAAATTTTTTTAGGTACAACTAAACTTTATAATTAAAGGAGATAATTATGATAATAAAAAATTACACAAAAAGGGTAAGAATAATAGAAAAAAGAATAAAAAAGAAATGAAAATTGTTGAAAATAGATGAATGATATAGCGCATCAAAAGATTATCAAAATTAATATAGATGTTCAACTTAAAAATGTATTGCGTTATTTTATAGCTTATATTTTACTTTCTCGGTAATAGACTACTAGACTTGAATTAGGTTTCTACAATGAAATACAAAACTTGCTTCTAAACACAATTGAGAATTCGTGATGCAAACTTGTAAATTTTATTAGCCTACAAAGCAGTAAGTTCTTCTCTTATTTCGAGTTTCAGATTCTGAGTTTGCAATTAAGTGTGGTGGTCCTCAAATTACTTCATCTACTGGGATTATATATGAGAGGGATAATGACAGCCTTAATGAAACTACATATTATGTGACTAACACAAGAAAGTGGGCAGTTACCAATGCTGGATATTTTACGGGGGGGACAGAGGTCTACACTACTCTATATCAGTATAACAGTTCGAATAATTCTGAATTCACAAATACTTTAGATTCAAAGTTATTCCAGACAGCTCGACTCTCTCCTTCATCATTAAGATACTATGGTTTGGGACTTGTTAATAATATAAAAAGAGAGAGAATGACTGAATAGTCTGTATAATATTATGTGTATATCAATATACAAAAGAGAGCCTTTATATAGGCTAGGTATGTGTGCAGTACAAGTAATAGAAGTATAGTACAAGTAATATACTATATCAATATACAAAAGAGAGCCTTTATATAGGCTAGGTATGTGTGCAGTACAAGTAATAGAAGTATAGTACAAGTAATATACTAGGCTAAGCCCAATGGGCTAATCTATACACTAACAGGACTTAAGAATGGCAACTACAATGTTACTCTCCAGTTTGCAGAAATAGCTTTTCAAAACTCTGCTACGTGGAGAAGTCTTGGGAGGCGTGTTTTTGATATCTATATCCAGGTCTGTACTTTAATATTGAACTGTTGTTGAATTATAATGTTTATTTTTAAAATGAAAAATAAATTTGTATTTTGTTACACTTTTTTTTTTTTTTGTCACTATACTATATATAAGTATATATCTTTGGACAAAGCATTAAGTGTTTTGTATTTTTAATAATCATTGCAGCGTGACATGGGATTATGATGGCCATAGAACTCTTAAAGCGCCAATAAGGATCTAAGAGAGAGTGTGTGTTTTTTGGAAAATTTGGTTTATCTCTAGTACTTTTTAAAAAAGAATATCCTTTTATTTTAATAAAAAACTGTCACATTGCCCACTAACTAAATAAAAGGTAGAGATTAAAACTCACTACCAATTGTCATTGTTATTTAAAAAGAAAGAAGGTGTCCAGTTAAAAAAAGTATTAGAGATAAGCCAAACCCTTTTTTGAGAATTAATCATTAAGATACCATAAGTTTTTATAGTTATCTGTGTTTTTGTAAAAAAATAAAATATAATAGAAAAGTAAAATAAACTATCACACAAGGGAAGATAAAGGTTTAAGTAATTTGGTTAGGCCTGCGTCCAGGAGTGATTTTTTACTAAAATAGGGAGAATACAAAGGTGGAAGAAAAACACTCTCACAAAAGTTTGTTAGTATACAGTTGTAATAGGTAATCACTGCCCTTACATATACAATGACAAATGTACCTAAGAGTTAGGTTTTTGGGATTGTCCAATGGGTTAAAACACCTAAACTGTAGACGCTAGTATATTTAGGTTACCATTGTCTTAATTAAAAATGGCATGCAAAATAAAGTAGGAAAGAAGAACTATGAAATGGGACAAATGCACAGAGATATACATGGAAAATCCCTAGGAAAAGGGGTTAAAAAATACAGTGAAGTAAGGCTTAAACTCTTACTTTTGAGTTTTGAGAGAACTTTTTACTAAAACAAAGAAGAACTTTTTCGAGGTGTTCTCTCTTACAAAAGCTCTTTGTTCTCTCTTTTATGCTATTTTTGTTTCTATTCTTTCCCAGAAAAAGCCAAAAAGGTATGTATCTTGGTTAGCTCTCCTCTGTTTTATAGGGCAAGATGGTAGCTGGATCTTGTGTAGGTGGCAAGTATGCCAAACCATAGGTGCAGCAGAGGTCATTAGTTATTCCTGCCAAGAGAGTGCAAAGTGTGTCCTTGGTTCTGGGCTGTAGGTGGTGAGCCAATGAGATTAGTGCACACAAGGTATTGTTTAGTCCATGCAGAGTGTTGGCCAACGATAGCACGAGATCAAGGTCCTTTATGATGGCTAGCTGTACTCACACTCCTCTGTGGTAGTGCTCTTTTTGTGTCCAAGACTAGTATAGGATTGTGATTTTATAGAATCCTTCAATCTAAATCGCGATCTCACGTCAATTCTAGTTTACAAGTAATATTCTAGTACGAATAATTTGATTCTGCGGTACCGGTTCATAGAATTTTACGATCTTGAAAACCATGACCTGAAAGGATTCGAACCATTTCAATATCCACCTTTTCTCTGTAATTTTACCCTGAATTGTTGCTGAGTAATTCATAGCAATTGACTTTGTGGGTTTTTTTTTTTATTATAATATTTACCTAACTAATTTCCAAAACCCCAACTAGACTAGTTACTTTTGAAACTCCAAATGTGTCCCTAACAAATGGTCAACGTATTGATTGAAAACTTTGACGTGAGCCTCTCCCCTATCGTGTTTTTTTTCCCCCTACTATATTTATCCTCGTCTGTGATTCTAGTTAAGTTTTGAATTAGTTTATTTCAGGGGGATCTTGTTTTCAAGGATTTTGACATAAAAAGGGAGGCCGGTGGACTCTCTTTCCGGGCTGTTCAGAAGGACTTTAAGGTTCTGGTATCAGAAAACTACCTTGAAATCCATCTATTTTGGGCAGGAAAAGGAACATGCTGCATACCTGGAATATGTACTTATGGACCTTCTATTTCAGCCATCAGTGCTACGCCAGCCCCAGGTAACATAGTAGAAAGTCTGTAAATGCAATTCAGAAGGTGTACCACCACTTTTCCGCACATGAATTCACATATTAGTATTATGTTATTGACCATGCCTTGCTTTTGTATAGATTTTATACTCAATGTTAGTAAGAAACCTTCGGGCAACAAGAAGAATAAGATTGGTCTTATTGTGGCTATATTTGTTGGTGCTGTTGGAGTACTAAGCTTTCTGTTTGTTTTCGTGGTTTTCTTCAACACCAGAAGAAGAAAAAATCTTCAAACAAATGATTATGACGGTAAGCCGGAAATCTGATATTGCACGTCAATGATGGTGGTTGTGTTTCTATATTTTTAATTCAGTAGTTCATTGGTTAGTTGACCTTTGTATGCTGCATATATTATTTAGTACAAAATCCGGTGTTTCAATTTCATGTTTATTTACAAACAATAACGGCAAAGAGGAATTTGTATTGAAACCTTTTCAATCTCTCTGTGTACGTTACAAACGTGCACATACATGTTTGGTATACACATGTGATTGAAATCTCACATTAAATAATGATAAAAAAAATGAGTTGTTAATATAATATTATTGAGCAAATACCCATTTGGTTTAGGCATTTTGGTTAAAGTATGTCTCTTTATATTATTTTAATTATTTAGAGAAACATCCTAAGGTTTTTATATCCCCAACAATCTTTAAGAAGTATGAAGAAGCTAAGAAACATGAGTTAGTTGACTAGACAGTTTTTAGAAGAACCATGAGTAGAAGAATCTGCTAGTACATGTTCAACTTTTTAGTTTATATGCATGTTGTCAGGAACTGCTGAGTATAATGTACTTATAAGCAGTGTCTTGTTAATCATATTCCCCACCCCCCATCTCCCCTACTCCCCTTGTGTGTGTAGTGATAAGGCCTCAGGGTATGACCAACTTCCAATATATTCTAGCCGTTAAAGACACTATGGTTAATACAGATTACAACTTGTTTTTATCTTTCAATTGCAGATCTCTTAGGACTAGATGCTAGACCATTTACTTTCAGCTACGCTGAACTAAAGATAGCTACAAATGATTTTATTCCTGTTAACAAGCTTGGAGAGGGAGGATTTGGAATTGTCTATAAGGTAACTCTTTATTCTATTAAGAACTCGAGTGAGTCCATGTCTGTGCCTTTAATTTGACCATCTATTAAAAGCTTCGAGATGTTACACATATATTACACTTTCCAAACAGATGACAGCATGCAACATCATATGTTCTTCATTTCATTAATTCCTTCCTTTATTTTTATCGTTATTCAAACTTATGTTTAGACCCCTACATCGTCTTTCTATTAATTTTAACCAATTAATCAATATCAAGTCCAATTATATACTTATTTGAATTCAATTGCAGTATGGATAACACAACGAAACAATCACACAAATGAAGATGAGAAATTATTCATGAAGCAAAACCAATAAGATATTTTGGTAAAAATGATTGTTAGATTAATTAACAAATCAATACAAGAGCTTATACATAAGCTGTAGCGCTGTACGAGAGGAAGAAAACAGAAACTAATCGCCAAAAACTAACACGTGTTTAATAGTGATTACTAACTAACTATCACACGTGCTTGTTAATAACAAAACTAATACAGCAAATGAACTAAAAGTTGTTTTAGTTAACATATAAGAAAACTACAGTCATTTTGTTCTTCTTTTAATTTGCAGTTACTCTTGTTTTCTTTGGATGCTTTTCTTTGGCCCGATCTGTTCTTGTTTCTTCTTCTTATCTATTGAGGTGGGCCGGTGTGGCTATGAATTGCCAGCCCAATTCGGTCAACTAAACCAAATACAAGTTGTAATAGGACACCACACAACCGACTAATATTAGTATATATATTAGAGGTTTGTATTGTGCGGAAATTGTACGAATTCCAAATAACCTAGTAGGCTTCAGTGGCATAAGAAAATAGAGAGTTAGGGAAGCAGTCTGTTTCTAGTTTTATTGTTTCTTTTGTGAGACAGAGTTAGAATGCAATTAGGATTTGGGTTTTTTGAAAGTGTTCTTGTATAGTGAAATATCTTCATTGACACCGTAGAGGTAGGCAATTTGCCGAACCACGTAAATTTTTGTGTTCATTGTGTGTGGTTATTATTCAATTTATGCCTATTTTGCTGTTATTGATTAAGTCCTAGGGTACTATTTGCACAACAAGTAGTATCAGAGTAAGGTTAGGATTCAATCCTTTAAATATAATAAAGATGTCAAGCACAAAGTATGATGTAAAGAAATTTTGTGGTAAGGGAAATTTTGCCCTTTGGCAAAGGTAGATAAAGGATCTCCTAATAATTCAATAAAAAGTTCATAAGGCCTTGCTTAGGAAGGAGAAAAAACTAGAAAAGATGAAGAATGAAGAAGAGATAGAGATGGATGAAAAAGCAGCTAGCGCTATTCGTCTCAACCTAGGTGATGAGATCATTCACAACATTCTAGAGGCAAAGACCGCAAAGAAAATTTGGTAAAAACTAGAAGGATATGAGAAATAATCTAAGAAACAAGTTGTACATGAAGTAACAACTGTATAGTTTGCATATGAAGGAGGATTCAAATCTATTTGAGCATCTCAACACATTTAACATGTTGAACACCCAATTGTCAAGTTTTGGGGTGAATTATTGATGTAGAACACAATTTAATATCTAATTTTTGTAAATATTTAATTTTAGCATTCTTATGTAATTTTTTTTTTTAATTTTAGATTTAGGTTATTTATTTTCTTCTTTTAAGGTGCTTTTAATTTTGTTAGTCAAATTAGGGTTTTATATGTTTTTGTAGTCTCCTTTGGGTTTCCTAGCCGCCTTAGGGTTTCTAAACACCCTAGATTTTCTTTTTACTACTTAAATGCATTGTAGCCACCAATGGCAATTCAATTTTGAGATTATTATTAATAAACTCAGACGTTTTGTAAATTTTCTTCTTTAGTGGATTTCAATTTTATCACCTTATAGATTTAAGGAACCCTTCGAAGATTCAAGGTTTACTACCTCGAAACTAGCAGTTTAGTTTATGTCCATTAAAGAGAGCATCGTATGTGCTTTCTTTAGGTTTCTGCAACATCAATTATGAGGATAAAGATAAAGCGTTTAGCATCGCTTCCTACATATTTTGATTATTGATGTACAAGAAAGAGACTGTAGGGGCCTTTTTGTTGTGCGTTGGGTTGGGCTGCCTCCCGCAAAAGTTGTTTTAGTTAACATATAAGAAAACTACAGTCATTTTGTTCTTCTTTTAATTTGCAGTTACTCTTGTTTTCTTTGGATGCTTTTCTTTGGCCCGATCTGTTCTTGTTTCTTCTTCTTATCTATTGAGGTGGGCCGGTGTGGCTATGAATTGCCAGCCCAATTCGGTCAACTAAACCAAATACAAGTTGTAATAGGACACCACACAACCGACTAATATTAGTATATATATTAGAGGTTTGTATTGTGCGGAAATTGTACGAATTCCAAATAACCTAGTAGGCTTCAGTGGCATAAGAAAATAGAGAGTTAGGGAAGCAGTCTGTTTCTAGTTTTATTGTTTCTTTTGTGAGACAGAGTTAGAATGCAATTAGGATTTGGGTTTTTTGAAAGTGTTCTTGTATAGTGAAATATCTTCATTGACACCGTAGAGGTAGGCAATTTGCCGAACCACGTAAATTTTTGTGTTCATTGTGTGTGGTTATTATTCAATTTATGCCTATTTTGCTGTTATTGATTAAGTCCTAGGGTACTATTTGCACAACAAGTAGTATCAGAGTAAGGTTAGGATTCAATCCTTTAAATATAATAAAGATGTCAAGCACAAAGTATGATGTAAAGAAATTTTGTGGTAAGGGAAATTTTGCCCTTTGGCAAAGGTAGATAAAGGATCTCCTAATAATTCAATAAAAAGTTCATAAGGCCTTGCTTAGGAAGGAGAAAAAACTAGAAAAGATGAAGAATGAAGAAGAGATAGAGATGGATGAAAAAGCAGCTAGCGCTATTCGTCTCAACCTAGGTGATGAGATCATTCACAACATTCTAGAGGCAAAGACCGCAAAGAAAATTTGGTAAAAACTAGAAGGATATGAGAAATAATCTAACAAACAAGTTGTACATGAAGTAGCAACTGTATAGTTTGCATATGAAGGAGGGTTCAAATCTATTGGAGCATCTCAACACATTTAACATGTTGAACACCCAATTGTCAAGTTTTGGGGTGAATTATTGATGTAGAACACAATTTAATATCTAATTTTTGTAAATATTTAATTTTAGCATTCTTATGTAATTTTTTTTTTTAATTTTAGATTTAGGTTATTTATTTTCTTCTTTTAAGGTGCTTTTAATTTTGTTAGTCAAATTAGGGTTTTATATGTTTTTGTAGTCTCCTTTGGGTTTCCTAGCCGCCTTAGGGTTTCTAAACACCCTAGATTTTCTTTTTACTACTTAAATGCATTGTAGCCACCAATGGCAATTCAATTTTGAGATTATTATTAATAAACTCAGACGTTTTGTAAATTTTCTTCTTTAGTGGATTTCAATTTTATCACCTTATAGATTTAAGGAACCCTTCGAAGATTCAAGGTTTACTACCTCGAAACTAACAGTTTAGTTTATGTCCATTAAAGAGAGCATCGTGTGTGCTTTCTTCAGGCTTCTGCAACATCAATTATGAGGATAAAGATAAAGCGTTTAGCATCGCTTCCTACATATTTTGATTATTGATGTACAAGAAAGAGACTGTAGGGGCCTTTTTGTTGTGCGTTGGGTTGGGCTGCCTCCCGCAGTAGTAGGCCCAAGTATTCTGAGTAAGGGAGTTGAGACCAATCCAACTACAACTCAATTTGGTCCTGCTTGTGTGCAAACATTGAGTCCAAGTCTAAGGAAAGAAGCTGCAAAGTGGGCTTATCTTCTGTTTCTGCCGCAGAAAACTTTTCTCCAGTTTCTGCCGCAGGATTGATGTTCTTGCCGCAGAAGGAACTTTTCTCTAGTTTCTGCTGCAGGATTGACTTTTCTGTTGTGTAGCAAAACTTTCTGTCGTGTAGTAAAACCGTCTACCATGCGGTAAAACTTTATACTATGTAGTGAAGCTGTCTACTGTGCAATAAAGCTTCCTGTTGTAAAGCCTTCTGGTGTGCAATAAAGCTGTCTGCTGTACATTAAAGCTGTTTGTTGTACTTTAAGGCTATCTGCTGTGCTTTAAAGCCTTCTGCCGTGTGAATGACTACTCTTCATTTTTACTGCAGAAATACTTTTCCACTTTCTACACATAAACGAATCTAAAAACCAAAGAAAATACTCATCAAACAAATGTTAGTTTAAATGGGTTAGTATATTCTCAAATATATACAAATATATCTATGGCAGGATAATGATTAGTTTGTGTCAAAAGCAAAACATATAACAACAAATAAAGAAGAAAGCTTCAGCAGGAAATGGTTTAGCTTGTATAATAGTTAACACAGTGAATATAATAAAAAGGTACTACAGCAAAATAAATAATACAGCAAGTAAAGACACCACAGCAGGATAGCTGATGCGGCAGACGTGATAAAAACGTACTACAACAAGATGACTAAATACGACAGATATAAGTTATAATAAGATAAATCAAATATGTTTGCAATCAAAATTAAATATTGAATCTGCCCATAGAATAAGTAAACCAAGAAAGAACCGAAACTCCAACTTGAACAACCTTGTCATAGGCTCCTACCATAAAAGTTGTGCATTTTGGAGAATAGGCCTAAATGACTACTAGCTATTACTTTTGGAGACTTCAAAGAGTGGGTTTGCTAAAAGGGAGGGAAAAGATGGTCTATTGATGCATGCTCTTATTCTTGCCACGTTTTCTCTCTTCTTTTTCTTTCTCTGTGTTATTTTTTTTACTTTTAGTTTCTAACTACTATCTTGCCGTGGATTGTTTTTCTCACTTGGGTCTTTTCCCTTTTTCTGGGTTCCTCTCTCTAGGTATTTACTACTCTTTTATCATGAGTTTCCTTCCTTAGGTGCTTTTCCCCCCTCCCCCTGGGTGTTTTTCTTCTTCCCCTGTTTTTCACTCTTTCCCCTGTTTTTTTCTCTGCCTCCGTCCTCCTTTTTTTCTGCCGTGGTTACCTTCCTTTTATAGTAAACTGATTCAATGGGATTTCTCCCTTTTACCCCTAGGGTTTCACCAACTGTTTTTGATTCGTTGTGGGCATCCTTTCAAGATTACCCACTTACCCATTGGTTGCCCCGTCCACTGCCATATGCTCAGAATATGTTTGCTGCACGACAAAATTCTCTTTTGTTTGTTCCTGCCGTATACCTCTACCTCTAGGTTCAAAGATCAGGATTGGGCTACTTCACTACCTAGCTCTATGGCATGCATCAGATGATCTCAACCATTTATTACTTCTTTTGGGTAAGATACCATTCCAGCAGGATATATTTCCAAAAGAAGTTATGGCAGGAAACCAAATATAGACCCCCTTTTTCCCCCACCAACAAACCATGCCCTCTGAATCTCTTTGACTGTGGGTCCACCTCCCCTGTATTGGCTGGGTACAGGTTGGTGGCACCCTGACCCTTCTGTTTTTGTCTTTTTTCATTCCCACGCCGTTCCTGCCATAGCAGACCAGTTCTGTTTTGTCCTGCTGCAAGTCTTTCACACGTTTCCTGCTGTGTTTGTCATTTTCTTTAGTTTGGGCTTTTCTTTCCTTCACGTGATTCTTGCTGCTGACACTTCCTGCTGCTCCTTGTTTCCTTTCATCGTTCTTCTTCGTATTAGTTTTTCACGCCTATCTTTTTTATACAAAAGGATTTGGGCTTTGTGGGCCAAATAATGTTAACAAGATCAAAAGGGTCTTGGGCCCAATTTATCTTTATCTGCCAAAGCCATCCTGCCAAAGAACTGTATTCTGCGGCAGATCTGTATTCTGCTGAAGAACCGTATTCTGTAGTAGATCTGTATTCTGCGGCAGTAAACCCTTCTGCCGAAGAATAGGGACTTATGTCTTCATCTGCCGAAGTCATTCTACTAGAGAACTATATTCTGCGGTAAAGCTATATTCTGCGGCAAATTTGTATTTTGCAGTAGATCTATATTCAGTAGATTTGCGTTTTGCCATAGATTGCTTTCACTTGCCCTTCTTTCTTTGGACCTTTCTTTCTCTTCATTCTTCTTGGTGGGTCATTGGGCTTTCTTCCTCATGGGCCTTTGGGTACAGATTTGCAAAAATGGGCATCAACAGAGACTATATACTTGATGAGGTGACTAGTGCTTTCTTATCACACATAGAAATGAAGCAAAATGGTGATGGTTCTCAAACTAATGGACTCATTGTAAAGCCAAAGTTGAGCAATCAGGGTAGAAGCAAGTCAGAATCCAATGGAAACAAATTTTAGTCTATATCATGTGCAAAGAAAGATGCAAAGTGCTTTTATTGTCACAAGAAATGACACTACAAGAATCAGTGTAAAGAGTTGAAAGAGCATTTATAAAAGAAGAGGAATGGAAAGAAACCCCCAGAATCAACTAGTGTTGTTGAAGAAACATCAAATGAAAGTGAAGTTGATGCAAATTTACTTTCAGTCTCATTAGGTAACAATGTTCAATCAGAATCTTGGGTTTAAGATTTAGCATCCTCGTATCATATGACCCCAAAGAAAGATTGGTTTGACACATATAAGTCTTCCAATGGTGGTATGATCCAAATGAGTAACGAAACTACATGTCCAATTATTGGGATTGGTACCATGAGGATCAAGATATTTGATGGAGTTGTGGGAGTTATTAGTAATGTCAAACATGTTCCAGATATTAGGAAGAATTTAATTTCTTTAAGAGTATTGGATGATTTGGGCTATTCATTCTCATCAAAGGGTGGAATCATGAAGATCACCAAAGGCGCTTTGATAGTGATGAAAGGAAAAAAAAAAAAAAGTAAGTATGCTTTATAGATTGATTGGGAACACAGTTATAGGAAGAGTTGCAGTCACTACTACCATAGAGTCTAGCACTGATGACACGAAATTATGGCATATACGACTTGGCCATATTGGTGAACGTGTTATTAAAGAGTTGCACAAGAGAAGTTTATTAAAGGGATTGAAGACATGCAAGCTAGATTTCTGCGAGTATTGAGTGTATGGGAAGCAGCATAGAGTTAGTTTCAAGATAGGCTCTCATACAAGTAAAGGAGTTCTTGACTACGTTCATTCAGATGTTTAAGGTCCAATTTCAATTTTTTCTCATAGTTGTTCTCAGTATTTTGTCAGTTTCATTGTTGATTGCTCCAGAAAGGTATGGATTTTATTTTATGAATCATATCATAAGTTTGATGTGTTTGGCATATTTAAAAAGTGGAAAGCACAGGTTGAAAATCAGATTGGCAAAAAAAATAAAATACCTTAGAACAAATAATGGCCAGGAGCATAGAGATAAAGAATTCATAAGATTTTGTAAATTAGAAGGAATTACTCATCACTTCATGGTTAAAGGAACTCCACAGTAAAATGGTGTTATAGAGAGAATGAACGGAACCTTAGCAGAAAGAGCCAAATGCATGAAATTGAATGTAGGGTTGTCTAAGGTGTTCTGGGTAGAGATAGTCAACATAGCACACTTCATTATTCACTACAACAAAAGTGAACAATGGTAACAAAACTTTTCGTCACAATATGTCTATAGATCAGAATTATCTCTTGATGAGTAACGATTTATCATTTAATTATTTTCTTTAATAATTTTTGTTTGAAACTCAATGCAAAATAGGGAACACTTAATGATGGAAGAGTAGTTGCTGTGAAGCAACTGTCTGCTGCATCACACCAAGGAAAGAACCAGTTTATAACTGAAATTGCTATTATATCTGCTGTGCAACACCGAAACCTCGTGAAATTGTATGGATGTTGTGTTGAGGCAAATAAACGACTCCTTGTTTATGAGTATCTAGAGAATAAAAGCCTTGATCAAGCATTATTTGGTATATGAACACATCTTTGTTGCTGCTCTATCTCACTTTATATGCATAAATATTTATGTATAGTAAGTAGTTTAAATTTTTATGCTTGCATGAGACAGGGGAAAGAAGTTTGAATCTAAATTGGTCAACACGCTACGCTATATGCTTGGGTGTAGCAAGAGGTTTAGCTTACCTTCATGAGGAGTCACGACCTTGAATTGTACATAGAGATGTGAAAGCTAGTAATATCTTGCTTGATTCTGATCTCATCCCCAAAATATCAGACTTTGGCTTGGCCAAGCTATATGATGATAACAAGAGTCACATAAGCACCGGCCTTGCAGGGACCGTGTAAGACCCGAAAGCTTAGCTAGTTTCCTTGTCCCTTTGAATTATATAATATTTCATTTTATTTAACGATTGCGTTACTGATTCAGTGGATATCTTGCACCGGAATATGCCATGCGTGGACACCTTACAGAGAAGGCTGATGTGTTTGCCTTTGGCATTGTGGCTCTAGAGATTGTTAGTGGGAGGCTAAATTCAGACTCCAGCTTAGAAGAAGAAAAGACATATCTTCTTGAATGGGTATGAACCATATATATTATGTATTGTTGCATACAGAAGTTGTTATCTTTCTTTGATTGGATGCATAGTCATTTGAGTTGGAGATAGAAAATTAGAATATATATATATAATTATTTTCACTATGCAATGTAGTTCAAAGATGTTTATGCTGTCTTGTAGCTATCCAATGCTAGTTTTTTTTTTTTGGATTTGTTAGCAAAATTTTGGTTTCTGGCTAGTGCTTAACTAATGCTAAGGATTATCTGATTATCTTTTCCTTTCTAAATATTGAAACTTACTACATGGAGTTAACACTTAATTTATACATATGAAAAAAATTAAGAAAGCCCCAAAATTGCACTAAATTGAAAAATGAAGCATTGATTCTCTAATAAGATGAAAATAAATGGCTTTTTATCATAATTATATTCTAAAAATAAAGCTACACTACTCTAGTCCTAACCACATTTTAAATTAGAAAATGACAAAAGCAATACATGGGACAAGACCTATAATCTGTCTCCCTATTTCAGTCCAGATACTAAGTCATGGATTGGGAAAGGGTAAGCCTCATCCCGCCCCCCAGGGGCCCTGTGATTAAGCCAATTAGGGGCCGTTTAAGGCCCCCAGTGGAACAAGGACAATTTCGCGCGCCCCCCCCCCCCCCCACCCCCAAAAAAAAAAAAAAAAAAAAAAAAAAAAAAAAAAAAAAGAAAGTTGATCGAGGACAATAATTTTAACCAATAGAAATATTTTTATACCTATAAAATTATTAATTAGACCCAAATATTACATAATAGATTTAAAAAAAAAATAGTAATGCAGTAGACACAACAAAATGTTATAATAATTTTACAACATTCTTAAATTAACTTGCCAATTGACACATGGGCTTATACTCACCACAATCTCTAGTTTAAATTTTTTGTTATGCTAATTAAGAAATGTTATGAAATTTTTCTGTCCTTAGCATTACTTAAAAGAAATTGTTTAGAGTAATATTATGTCTATAATATTTTCACAATAAATCATTGGAGGTAAAAAAAAAAAAAAAAAAAAAAGTGATATTAGTAGTGAGTCCAAATTAGAACTAATAACATATTACTACATATAATTTGTTTTGAAATTTTTGTAAAAATATTAAGAATGTAGCATTACTCAATTGATTATCAAAGACAAAAAAAAGGGTGGTAGAATAGCAAAGTGTATGCGATCAATGTCCACTAATTTCTTTGTTTTTATTTACTTATATTTATTTTAATCTTTGTAGCTTTATATATATATACTAATTGTTAACAAAAATTTTATGCTTCATGAAAAAATTAATTAAGTTTTAAAAGGGTTACCTAGATAATTTGTTTAGTAATGCCTAGATAATTGTTACTAGTAATGCGCACAACATAATAATTTAAAAGGTAAAAATATAATAAATATATAAACAAGTAAAAAAGTTTTCAAGAAAGGTTTTTTTTAAATTAAATGATCATATCACAATTGAACAAGAAATCCATTAAAAAAAAAAACTAAATTTTTGCATCTAAAGAATTTTGAAGAGTAGATTTTGAATGAAAAGATATATATTATTTAATTAAATTTAAATATATAAAATGTCTAGTTTTAAACATCCTTAAACCCCAAAACCCCTTGGGCCGCTCCTGCCCGCCCCCCGGTCCTCGTGTCTCCCAGTGTCTATCGGCTATATAAGCAATTTACCACAAAACAACCTTAATTACATTTATTCATAGTATTGCCTAGAGATCATAACATCACATTTCTACAAGAAGACTAGAGATCACCGTGTGAAAGAATTAAAATAATTGTAATTCAACATAAACTAAGCATTGTCTAATTTTTTTTATTAAACAAAAAGTGAAACAACACATGAAGCCTAATTAATCAAGCATTTCAAACATGCAAATACACACACACACACACAAAGACCTGAGATTCAAGAGTGCACTTTATAATGCAAGGATGCATGAGATGCAAGTGTGAAATCATGAAAGCAGCTGGATTTGTCTAGGTGTTTTACAAAAATATAGTTCTCATTGAGACAATTAGAATACCCACAGCCAATACNAAAAAAAAAAAGGAAAAGTTGATCGAGGACAATAATTTTAACCAATAGAAATATTTTTATACCTATAAAATTATTAATTAGACCCCAAATATTACATAATAGATTTAAAAAAAAATAGTAATGCAGTAGACACAACAAAATGTTATAATAATTTTACAACATTCTTAAATTAACTTGCCAATTGACACATGGGCTTATACTCACCACAATCTCTAGTTTAAATTTTTTGTTATGCTAATTAAGAAATGTTATGAAATTTTTCTGTCCTTAGCATTACTTAAAAGAAATTGTTTAGAGTAATATTATGTCTACAATATTTTCACAATAAATCATTGGAGGTAAAAAAAAAAGTGATATTAGTAGTGGGTCTAAATTAGAACTAATAACATATTACTACATATAATTTGTTTTGAAATTTTTGTAAAAATATTAAGAATGTAGCATTACTCAATTGATTATCAAAGACAAAAAAAAGGGTGGTAGAATAGCAAAGTGTATGCGTACCAATGTCCACTAATTTCTTTGTTTTTATTTACTTATATTTATTTTAATCTTTGTAGCTTTATATATATACTAATTGTTAACAAAAATTTTATGCTTCGTGAAAAAATTAATTAAGTTTTAAAAGGGTTACCTAGATAATTTGTTGCATTACTACTAGTAATGCGCACAACATAATAATTTAAAAGGTAAAAATATAAATAAATATATAAACAAGTAAAAAAGTTTTCAAGAAAGGTTTTTTTAAAATATTAAATGATCATATCACAATTGAACAAGAAATCCATTAAAAAAAAAAACTAAATTTTTGCATCTAAAGAATTTTGAAGAATAGATTTTGAATAAAAAGATATATATTATTTAATTAAATTTAAATATATAAAATGTCTAGTTTTAAACATCCTTAAACCCCAAAACCCCTTGGGCCGCTCCTGCCCGCCCCCCGGTCCTCGTGTCTCCCAGTGTCTATAGGCTATATAAGCAATTTACCACAAAACAACCTTAATTACATTTATTCATAGTATTGCCTAGAGATCATAACATCACATTTCTACAAGAAGACTAGAGATCACCGTGTGAAAGAATTAAAATAATTGTAATTCAACATAAACTAAGCATTGTCTAATTTTTTTTATTAAACAAAAAGTGAAACAACACATGAAGCCTAATTAATCAAGCATTTCAAACATGCAAATACACACACACACACACAAAGACCTGAGATTCAAGAGTGCACTTTATAATGCAAGGATGCATGAGATGCAAGTGTGAAATCATGAAAGCAGCTGGATTTGTCTAGGTGTTTTACAAAAATATAGTTCTCATTGAGACAATTAGAATACCCACAGCCAATACCTTTAGAATATACTGAACTCCTTGACACATTTGAACAATTGGATTTCTCCCTTCCACCACCTTTGTTTTGTACTATATATATTCTGAAAACCACTAAAGAGTTAACTCATTGCTAAGAATAGAATGCTCATTGTTGCTGCCTCTATACTATATTATGTAGCCTGGTAACACGTGTATCTTTCTCAGGCTTGGCAACTACATGAAAACAACCGTGAAGTCGATCTTGTGGATGCTAAATTGTCAGAATTCAATGAGGAGGAAGTAAAACGAGTGATGGGAGTATCCTTTTTATGCACGCAAACATCCCCTACATTACGGCCATCAATGTCACGAGTGGTGACAATGCTCTTAGGAGATATTGAAGTGAGCACCGTAACCTCAAAGCCTGGATATTTGACTGACTGGAAATTTGATGATACAACAAGCTTAAGAAATGATGTTGCAGCTAGAGGAACCGTTAGCGTCTATTACGACCATTCAGAAAGTACAAGCATGGTGGGTTACGTAGATAATTAACCTGCTAGTTCTTCTAAAACCATGCTTGGTAAGGCTATCAGAGAGGATAGATGAGAATTAGTCTGTATTTTGTTTTTTTTTTTTTTCCTCATTTTCAATTTCTGATTACATAAATAGAATCAGAGATGTAATTGTTTGAAATGTTTTCTTTCCCTTATGATTGACACCTTAATTTATTATCTGTCGCACAATAGGAGTGGAGTTTGTATCAGGTTGTGACTAAAACAGTACTCAAATAAAAGGCACTACTGAAGAGGCCTTTCAAATATTTCACAAAGGAGATTTATTTGTTTTTTGGCCTTAGGTCTACCTTGTTCAAAGTAAATTCTTGGTTTTTTCCTTTTTTTTATTTTTATTTTTATTTAGTGCCTGTGATGAAATGTAGGAATCTTGGACTTGGGCATTGTTTGACGAAATTTGATCAGCTAAGACTTAATTTCTTAGATTGAAATCTTTTAGAGTTCTTAAGATAGCTTTTTCATGATACAGATATAGATGTTTGTGTATTTTTCATATTAGGAGAAATTCTCTTCACAGTTTTTTCTTTTAACTTCATGGAAAGTGGTCCCTCAAAAAAAAAAAATTTAAAAAAAAAAAAAAAAAAAAAAAAAAAAAAAAAATCTCTTTTTCTTTTTTTTTTTTTTTTTTTGAGTTTATGGTTCTGTTTGATCATAGAGAAATTGTAAAAACCCGTGAACGAAAGAAATTATTTTTTTAAGGGGATGTGATTATTTTTTTTTCCTTTTAAGTGCTGGTGTGATAGTTTCTGGAAAAAAAAAAATTTGAGCTGGGTGTGATACTTTTAATATTATTTAAATAATATAATTTTTGGTTATAAATAATTTTTGGTTATAATTAAATGACTTGTGTATAATCTGTTTGTCGTCCACGTCAACATATTTTGTTAGATAGCGGTATATTGAAACTTTGTCAAGACAATTCCAAGACAATCCCTGTGCCTTGCAAAGTCCAAAACTTTCTGTGAAGAGCTTGTCGGAATGCATTTCCAACGATGAAGAATCTGCAGCAGCGATGTGTGGTAGAAGATTCAATCTGTCCCCTCTGTTCGCAACAAGAAGAGACCATGCTGGCATGCTCCATGCAATCTGATCTTGCCCGGAGTTAGCACAGGTGTGGGAAGATAACAATCAATGGAATTTCAGACATCAAATGACATTTGTTGATTTCCCTCAACTGCTCCTTCATGTTCTGGATTCGGATTGCAATGAAGATCTTTTTGCTATGCAAGCTTGGACGGTTTGGCTCAGGCGAAATAAGGTTAGAACCTATGAAGCAGGGGTGCGTTTCCAAATTCGGGTGTGGGTGTGGGTGCAGATGCGGGTGCGAGACTCGGCAATTTTTGAAAAAGTTAGGTGCAAGTGCGGCGGGGTGCGACAATTAAAAAATTATTAAAAATATTTTTATTTTTATTTTCTTTATATTTTTACTATTAAAATATTCTTAAAAAACACATTACTATGCCTTGATTCACAAAACAAAGAAAGAAGAAGGCAAGAAACACAAAACAAAACACAAAAGAAGCAACAAATATTCAGAATAAAATTAAGGAATGACAGATTTAGGATGTTTGGGCCTCATTCAAAGCCGATTTTAGCTGTTCCAGCATGATTCAAGGCCAATTTCGGCCATTTTAGTCCATTTCAACTGTTTCGATCGCCGATTGATACAACCCAATTCGGCCAATATGGCTTGATTCTGGGTGAATTTGCCTGGTCGGCATGAATCGAAGCCAAGTCAGCACGAATCGAGCCGAGTCGACGCGAATCTGTGAAAATAAAAAAATAAAAAATAAAAAAGCTCAAACGTGGCACCTTTGCGCGGCAGCCACGTTGGACTCCGATGCAGCACCCTCCTAGCCACGTCTGTGCTTCATAGGTTAGAACAGCCCCATCGGGCTTCCCACTAAATTAGGTTGCACAGAGAGCACATGACGCCTTGATGGAGTACAGATCAACTTAGCAAAAGTCACGCAACACAAGGCCCTCAATCCGAACAGATGCTAGGTGGTCACCCCCTCCTAATGGCTGGTATAAAGCAAATATTGATGCAACCACGTTCCAAGAGGAGGGAAGAGTAGGAATTGGAATCATTTGGCATGATAGTAATGGGTTGGTGATGGCATCTGCATCAGAAAATTCCCAACTTACAGCTTCAGTGGTGGAGATGGAAGCTTTGGCTGCTATCCGAGCCATTGAACTCTCTGTTGAGCTGGGTTTTGACAAAGTTGTCTTTGAGGGTGATTGTCAAATAGTCATGAAGGCACTAACAGACTCATCACAACCATTTGCAACCTATGGCTTGCTGATCCGGGATACACAAGTCTTGGCAAATCGGTTTAGTGGGGTTAGGTTCCAATATGCTAGTAGAGAAAGTAACAAAGTAGCTCACAACTTTGCCAGACATGCACGACATATCACAGGTTATTATACATAGATGAAGGATGTTCCAATCCAATGTTTGAATGTTTATCAGGCAGACATGCCTTAATGAAATAAAATTCAAGTCTTTTGGTGAAAAAGAAGAAGACATATTTTGTGATTGCTTTTAAATTTGATAATGTCTAACATTTCAATTGAATAAATGTACTATGTCTTCATTAAGTATATCAGGATTCATATGTAGCTCAATTATTGTTGGCTTGTTAGACAATAGCTAGAAATCTTTGTAAATAGGTTCGACGCTTAGAACCGGCCCATTGTTTAGTTCACTGAAATCTTGGTCGAACAAGCCCAAGTCTTGTGTTTTTTTTTTTTTTTTTTTTTTTTTTTGAGAAACTTGGTTTTAATAGTGTGATCTACATGGATCAAAACGAAATTTCTCATCTTATTCAAGTTGTCTCGAATCTCAATTCTCAATGCCTCGAATTATACTTTCTATGTCTAATCTATGCATATGTTTTTCGAAAGGGGTAAATATATATATTATTTTTTGAGAATGAAAAGGGGTAAATATTGGTTGTAGGAAAAAATTAAGATATCTTAAAGACATTTATTTAGAATATATTTTTAAAAACTTTTTATGAGAAAAAAATAATTAATTCTTTTGAAGGTTTTTTTTTTTTTTTTATCTTTTTCATAAAAGTTGTGTCAAAACTTTTCTAAAATTATTTATTAGCAATTGCTTTAAGGACACCCATTAAAATGATTCTTGATTATATACATGATACATCATTGGGAAACTAATAGGTGTGATGGTCACTCCACATTTAGAAGTGTCAGAATTCAAGTTTCTAAAAGAGAGTTTCACACACACATATACTTAAATTAGACTAGAATAAATTTATATTTTGTATCTAAAAAAAATCAACTTGAAAGATCAAGTCAACAGTTGCCTCATTGATTGCACCATCAACAATTCACAGTTGTCAATTCCATTCTTTTAGGGCCTAAAAAATTATTTAATCAATAATAAATCATTGTTGTAGACATCATAGATATCTGGAGGAATAGATTCCATCGATAAGAGGAAAGTCACAAAATCTAGCTTTTCTGGCGAATCTATGAGCAACATAATTATCAAAGTGTTTAACATGACAAAAAACAATATCAGAAATTAAAGGAAGGACCATATTGATGCAAGGAAGTCGATACCGTACCGGTACCGGCCGTACCGGTTGCATACCGGTATCGAAACATTAACGTTTCGTACCAGTTTAAATACCAGCCGTACCGGCCATGTACCGGCCAATTTCGGGCAATACCGGCCGGTACGCCCACAGAAAAAAGTTTTTTTTTTTTTTTTTTTTCAAGTTTTGTAATTTTTGAATTTTTGTTAGGGTAGAATGATAACTTATTTGCATTAACTTATTAGTATTATTTTTTTTCTTAGTATGCAATGGTAACTTTTAAGTTTTCTATTTTTTATATTGTGTGTGTGTTTTTTTTTTCTTTTAATTGATACTAAAGTCTAAAATTATGAATAATTAGTTTTGAATTGAGAAAATATTTTATGGTAAACTTTTATATTTATTATAATATATATACACACACATACATATATATATTTATTTAAAAATATAAAAAAATAGCGGTAAACCCGAAACGGTACACCGGTATTGACCGGTACAGTCTCTGGTACGGTATTGACTCCCTTGTATTGATGCCCTGAAGGATATGACTGAAATCTGATGACTGCAGCCCCCCCAAATTAATAGCATCAACGATAATCTTTGAGTCCCCTTCAACCTGCACCTTCCTGAAACCCAGCTCCTGCGCAAACCAAATGGCACGCCAAGCTAAGGTAGGCAGTGAAATTTGTTGTGACAAAGCAGCATAACTAATTCGTCTTCATTACTGATAATAACACCCAAACCTGCAATGTTTTCATAAGAAAAATTTGCCCCATTGAAATTAACCTTGAGCCAACCCGTGGGAGGAGGACGCCATCAGACTGAATAGGCTGTAGCTGGAATCTTCATTTGGACAGGCTGGAGTTGCTGGAAGCCTGGAACTCTTGAAGGTTTTCCTGGGCTAAGGAGCTGATTTTTGCTAGCCAATGTCAATTCCATTCTAGTGACTGTTTTAATATTTCCTATACACTATATTTATTAAGTATGGTATAGTATGAGATTTTTTTGCACTGCACCAAGAGGTCAGTTTGCCCAATTCCAAATCCTGGCCAACTACTTTTGTTTAGTCATCATCAAGAAAACAAATAACTTTTCGTGTTCCGTATCATAATACTAGGATTTTATTGAGTTTATGACAAAAAATATGTCAGAAAGTTTTATAAGAAACTCACAAAAACCTCAAAATTGCCAAATTTCACTACTTGGTAAATAGATTGTAAGCACAAAATACAAAAAGCAAACATAACATAACACCATATAGAACAAATCAATTAATCCTCAACACATCCAATTTAACCAACCCTAATCCACCACAATTGTAGAAATCATAATTAGTAGAAAGATAAATAAATAAAAAATAAAAAAAACTTGGAAATCAAAAACAAGGCATCTGAGGGTGGCGTCGTGGAAAGACTTGGAGATGTGGAGTACTAAACTTCTAGAACCAATAATAATAATAATAATAATAATAATAATAGCTAGTCGTTAACCCGTGCAATGCATGGGATAATTCAATAATAATCATATATATTTAATTTGCTTCAAGGTACATTAATGATCAGTTTACAAAAAAAAAAATAATAAAAAAAAATGCACAATGAAACCCCTAATTGACAACACACCCTAACATCAAAGATAGTAAAAGACTTAATTAAATTCAGCTTGATAGGTGGGGAAACTAAAGCATACCTTGCTTAAAAAAATTTCATTTTGATAAGACCAAACCTTGAATGTCATGAAGGGATCAAGCCAATGTTCTTATCTTCAATGCAAGGTCTCAATAGAAATTCCCAATAAGTTTAGTCACTCCAAGCCTCCAATTAAGAAGAGCTTAATTCGAATAATTAAAACAAACATAATTCATAAACTATGAAACATGTAACTAAGGAAATAAAAATTATTTGAATACGTTGGCTAGGACACTCGCAATGCAAGCACTTGTCCATTCACTTACAACAAAAGTATCAAAACATGAAAATCACAATAACAAAATACAAAATTTTAACTAAATAAAAAAGTGCATTAACCTATATTTTACTATAAATACCCATAGAGCAAAATATAACAAAGGAATAAATATGTTTGAAGAATAAATATAGAGCAGAAAATAACAAAACAACAAAAGTATCAAAACATGAAAATCACAATAACAAAATACAAAATTTTAACTAAATAAAAAAGTGCATTAACCTATATTTTACTATAAATACCCATAGAGCAAAATATAACAAAGGAATAAATATGTTTGAAGAATAAATATAGAGCAGAAAATAACAAAGGAAAAATAGTTCAAATAAAAAGTCTCTAACATCAGATTAGTCACGAATACAAACAAAGAGAATGTTTATTTGTACACTATTGAAGGGTGAACTACAACAAACCAATGAATGCTACAGTAATTAACTATAGCTTAATTTTGGATGTTGCTACTAAATTCAATCTAAATTATTGCCAAGACTCGTCTTACCAAGCTACATGTTTTCATAATCCATATTATGCATCTATACAGTTAATACTGCCTTAGTCTTTGGCAATTCTAAATAAATGTATACTATTTTGTGGCAACTTTAAGTTAGTGATCTACTTTTACAAACATCAATTTAGTATTGTGAAGCTATGAATGTAAACATGTAGAATTTCATGTTCAAAAAGTCATATAATGGAAGGTCTATGCAATAGTAAAGATATAATTTTGGTACACATACCTTTCTTTCAGCTAATCTTATATCCTCCAATTCTCTCTCAGCTTCTTCTTTCTTCCTAGTTGCTTATTCTTTTGCACTCTCCCTTGTCGCTACAATAGGATCCTTAGCAGCTTGACTGTAACTCTATAGCCACATGACTTGAATACTCTACTACTAAGGAAGATTAGATGAACAATTGAAAACCCAATATGGATAAATGTTGAGCAACTTTGCTTTCTTTGTGGTTGATGTTGTATAATCCACAATTGTCTTAGTTGTGCTTACAATAGTGTCATTTATTTGTGTTCCCTTCTCTATTGTAGTGTCTTTCATGGCCTCACTTTTCTCTACGACTGTATCCTTTGCTTGTGCTGGTACCTTAGTCTCTATTGTAAACATTAAAAAAATATGTTTATAGTGGATTATATACTTGGAGAGATTGTAGTCAGAGAGAGAATAAAGCCTCTAGAAGGCATAGCAACTTCTCTCGGAGGCAAAGGGAGACGCTGGCTACAACATTTAGGGTTGTTGAAGGTTTAGGGTTTATGGAGGTAGCTCTTATTTGAGTCAATGATGAAGTGTGGGTTTTGGCAAAGAAGGTTACGAAAAGAGAGAAATAGAGACGTGTTCTAATTGGAATTAGATCAAAAAAATAAAAATGATGTGGCAAGATCTGGAGAAGCCATCAAAAAAAAAAAACTATTGCACTTGATAAGATAAGTACAAGTTGAAGAAAAATAATAAATATATAAGATATAAAACCAAAAACAAAAAGAAATTAAAATAAAAAGAAAAAGAAAATAATGGTAACGTGGAAAATTGTGGAAGTTTCAAAGGTTTCAGTTTTATATATAATAATAATAATAATAATAATAATAATAATTGTAGGGATGAAGGCTCGGATATATAGATATTGGGTCATGGGCCGCACCCGAGGACGTCCCATGACCCCCTAACCGTATTAATGTGAAAGTGATGCCTGAATGGTAACTTTCAGCCTTACAGCTACCCACAAAGATTTCAAGAATGTGCTAATGAGACAAATATCAAGACTAACAATCTAATCTACATGTGAATGGCTGAGATGAAAGAAAGAGAGAAAATATATAAGGGATGAACTCCCTTATAGAGGGGATCATCAGAAAAGCCAAGGAAAGATTACTGTGTAACCAAGAACTGTAATTTCTGTATAAGTCTAAGAGAAATAAATAAGAACATACCTTCCTCAAACTTAATCGAGGAGAACTTTTCTTGCTCAAATTGTTTGTTTTCTTCATTCCACCAATAACAACCTATTGTTATCAGTATCTTCCTAACTCATTGAACATTCAGTCTCAAGTTCACTCTCTAACAAATTCATTGTTTTGGCCTCATTGGGCCATTGTCCATCCATTTGGGCTGTGGAGCAAAACGTGTCCTTACAATAATAATAATAATAATAATTTGTCAATTGAAACAAAATATTTTAATATCGGTATACTCCGACTTACTTAGGGGTTATTGCTAATTTTATAATATAAATAAATATGCCAAAATATTCTTCAAATAGTTTTAAACTAGATCAAATTATTAGTGAAAAACCAAATAATGTTTATTCTTGGAGCACTAACATTTGGGGGAGGGGTGTGAAAAACCCCCTGTTGTTCCAAGTATTTGTGCAAATGACTGAAATGGCAAATGGACCGAAATTTAGGCTGAGATAAAGGAAGGGTACGAAATTTTGTAACCATTCTAGCCTTAATTGACAACATTTTTAACTTTACAATAATCATCAGATTATTACCTAGGCCTACAGTACATCAAATCTCTCAATTATTGTGCTATTTGAGTGCTATGATAATGCTAAAGTTGCTCCCGGTCTACATTGGTTTCCCGACCTTGGGTGGGAATTTAGAGGTTAAATACCTCGTTTGCCTAGCTTTAGCGTTTGGCTTCGAGTCGTATGGGAATATTTAGTATCAGAGTTTAGAGGGTCATTTAGTACAGGAGTTTAAACTCGTCAACGTAAAAAGTGATTTTTTTTTTTTTTATTCAGCCAAAAAGAAAAAAAAAGTTTTACCAAAAGAGTAGCTTCCACGTTTCACCATCACCTTCAACACCTGCCTACGCTTGCAATAAAAAAAAGCTTGCAAGGTTCTGGAATTTGGTTTCAACTGGATATAATTGGGAACCAACCAACGCCTCCTTCTTGTGTCGAGTGTCGACTTGGCAGATTCATTAATATGTTGGTTCATAAGTCATAACTAGTGCACCGTGTAAAAACACCATGTGTAACAAGTATTTTCGTTAACAAAATTACCAATTGTGAACAAATTTCGAAAATAAATAAAGAAAAATATAGGCCTAAAGGTGGTTAAAAACCTACTAACGCAATACATTGTATGCATGCAGCTTCATGTGCGAAACAAAGCAACTATTTTTTGTTTTGTTTTGTTTTGTTTTGTTTTTTTTTTTTTTTAAGTTTTTAATTTTCTTGATTAGTTCAGTTAGGAAGAAATTCTCATCGTTCAGGGCCTCACTCACATATTTGATCCACCATAGCAGAAAAAAAATGGAAAGGGAATGTGAAAGAATGGATGTATTTTTCTAAGTTTTGGAGTGGAAAGACTTTTCTTTTCTTCTTTGGGTCCGATTAATTAACTATTCATTTTAGACAAGTTTTTATAAAAAGTTAAAAAAAAAATTGTCAAAAAAATGAATTACTTTTTTTCGTTTTTTTTCTTAAAAAAAAATTTACTTCATTTTTTCATAAAAAAATATTCTAAAATTGATTATTAATATATGCTAAATCCTTTCTTTTTATTATCATAATAATTAGACAACTTTTGCGGAAAGCAGTCAACATCGTGGGAATGGGATAAAACGCGGTCGAATAATGTTATAGTTATACCATACGAAAAGTACAGGCGACAGCGCCCCGCTTGACTTTAACATGTCAATTGTCACGTGGATCCACATCCAGTTCATACATCATGATCATGTGTAGTTTGAGTTGGACTTCCCTGCACTGAGCGCTGCATGTTTTTTTTACTCTCACTGTGTCCAGTAGCTTCGTACTTCTTCATGTGTGTAGTTTGAGTGTTGGGTTTATTGAACTTCCAACTTCTATTTGGGATTCATTTTGTACCTGAATTCATGTCAGGACCACCCTCATCCATGTTTGCCTTTACCTTCTTCTATGCTCTCTTAATCATCACTACCCTTCTTAATGTTGCTCATGCCCAGAATCAAACAAAAGCTGCTACAGATCCTAATGAAGGTGCACCCATCTCCTCTCTCTCTCTCTCTCTCTCTCTCTCTCTCTCATTTCTCTAAATGTTGTTTTTTTTTTTTTTACTTTGTTAGACTGTATTCAATTTTGTTGTGTATAGACTATAGAAAGGTCACACTATCATCTTTAAGATAAGAACATATCAATACTAATTGCAGAAGAAACATTAGCAAATTATCGAACATTATTGAAGAAAGGTTACTGGTAGAAAAATCAAGAAAAAACATAGATAGGAAAAAAAAAAAAAAAAACAGAGAGAGAATAAATCTAGGGTACACCCAATCTTTCACCCAATTTGTTGACTTGTTTTGCCCTGTACAAATTTTATGGAGCCACCATTTTTCGTCAACCACTTACAATCGCACAAGTTAGCAAGTTGTGAAATTGGGTGTAAAAATGGTTGTGTCTAGGAGGACTGGAAAAAGAAAAAAAATTTCAATTGTATTGATCAGAAGCAGTTTGGTCTGGGGCACAGAACTTTTCATCCAATTTTTCGCATCCTCTGTTCCATAGCATTGCCACTTCATCGACTAGCCCACCACAACTCAAAAACCCAGGGCAGGGAGTGAAGTTTTTGGTGTTATTAGACTTATTGGATTAGGAATTTTTCAAATGAGTAAAAATGGTATATATCCATAAGTTCACTTTCAATATCAAGAGTAAAATGAATCTATGATATCACACAAATTGGATCTCTATCTCTCAGTATTCAACTATTGTCCGTTGAAAGTCCTATTCCTCTTCCTCCTGATTTGCCACATTAAACACAATGGAACTATATTCTAAATACCTTATATCTGAAAGAATTGGACATTCATTGCGAAAATTGAAACACTCCTCTCACTCTTATAGGCATCACCGGTTTGTGTATCAAATACAAAATTATATAACTCCATCAAAAATGGACTATTCGTAAGCAGATGACCAACATAAACACCATTTTGGTTGCAAATATTACACTAATTTACAATAAACAACACCTTATTTAGAATAAAGCATAATGCATTTTGGCAGTGTGGGAGAATTGAATCTGAAATTTCTATTTGCACGTTAGTGCCTAAGCCAACTATTTAACCATGTGGTTTTTTTGGGAACCTTGATTCAAAATTCAATGTGCCAGATAATTAAATTATACTTTGACTTTTTGGTGATTCTCAACAAATTGTAAAACCAAGTTTTGAATGGTGTAACTAAAGTTTCTAAACTGCTGGGTTTTCTTTTATAAAAGGAGGAACTAGTTCTTGATTTGTAGCATTATAAATTAGTCAAATTGAACTAAATCCTTAATATTTTTAAACACCCAAAGTGGTTTACATTCTAGTCTAGTGAAACTGAATAAAGTCCCTATCTAGTTCAATTTTGACTTTATTTGTTTTTAAGGATTGATTTAAAACTAACAAAACTATATATCCTCCATTCACAATACATCCCCTAAGCTTAAACATGACTCTAGGTTATTGATTTATCTTTTCTAGTCATTGCGGAGTAAATTAAAGCATTGATTAACCATTAAAAATTGAAAAGATAGCTTCATCACAGAGAGTGTAGCTCTATGCTGTTTCTCAGGTTGACTAACATGTACATAGCTTGGAAATTTAATTTCTGCAGTGAGAGCTTTAAATTCAATCTTTCAAGAATGGAAGATATCACCAATTCTGGGTGGTCAATGGAATATAAGTGGGGAGCCATGCAGTGGTGCTGCAATCGATAACACCAGCTTTACAGACCCGAATTACAACCCATTTATCAAATGTGAATGTTCATACAAAAATGGCACTGTTTGCCATATCCTTGAACTGTAAGTTTTTGCTCAATGCAATTCTTGTGCTTACTCTTGTCTCTGGGGTTTTTAATGTAAATATGCTCATTATAGAGAAAATAATAGTGCTCTCCTTTTTCACCTTTTCATATTACTCTGAGTTGTCAGTAGAAAAGTAGCCTTAAAAGTGCTCTTAATGATGCAAATTGATGCAACCATTAAGACAGACCTTGTTTTGGTCTTTTACATTGATGGATTGATCTCTTTCTGACTAGCTATGGAAACCAACAAACCAACATTACTTTAGCTAGTCCCACTTTCCATACACACACATTTTTACTTATGTTGATGTATTTATTGCAATAATTTGGGACATTTTATAGGTTAAGAGTTACTATACAAAGATAATAAGTGAAAAAAAAAAAAAAAAAAAAAAAAAAAAAAAAAAAAAAAAAAAAAAAAAAAAAAGGGGTGAGGCTATATCAATATTTATGGGTGGCATCTCATCATATTTTTTCTCATATATATATATATATTTATATAGTGTCTAATTGGGAAATAGAAATAAAAATTTGCCCCTAGCACCTCCCATCACACTAATTTTTCTATCATGTCTTGCTATTCTGCATGTCAATGTTTGGTGGTTGTATTTGTTATAGAGAGAAAATTTTATGCTCTTCTAGAAGATACCATTGGTGAGTGCCCCTATTCTTGACTGTTCTAGAAGATATCATTGGTGAGGTGTCCATGCTAGATATCACCATTAGAATATTCCTTGTGATATTTGTAAATTTTTCTATTATATATATGGAATGGGTTGGCTGAGATACAAAAATAAAAAATCCTCCTTTCTTTTTGCTCTCTTCTTATTTTTATTTACAGTACTTAGCAGTGATCTTGAAATCTGTATATATTTAGTGATTATATTTAAGAATAATCTCTTCACACAGTGTGCGTACCCACTCCTCTCTTTGGGCTGTGCAAGGTGCAGGGATTAAACATAAGAGCAAATCTAACTCAGATGCAACTTGCAGAGTTATGCTAATGCTCAGAGGTCTTTAGAGTTGGTAATGATACACAATTTAGCTTAGGTAGTCCTTTAACTAGTTATACAATTAGGCACTGTTCTTCTCCAATTAGATTTTGAGTAATTTTCTCTTTATACTATTAATCTTGTACTTGATTCTAGGCTTTCAGGTTTGCTGGTTATGATCTTTCTCTTTACAATGCTTGCTTAATATATCAAGGATTATTGTGATATTAACATTTTGCACCTTTTTGCACTTCACTAGTATCATTGGAGATGTACCACGGGGTTGGACTCAAATTTTAAGATTTTCCTGATACGAATGTGTATTTATTTTCTTGGAACATGTTTTTAAGTCCTTGTTTCAACTTGGTTAACATTTGTAAAGTACCTTTGGCAATTTATTATGTCCATTGACTCCATTTTCAATTATTTTGGTTCCAAAGGATTTCTTTTCCCTAATAATTGGCATGCAGACTCTGAATGCTTGTGGTTACAAAGGTTTAAATTATGAGAGAGGAACCTTTGTGGTGTTCATAATATTAATAGATTTGTAAAGGACTAAGAAATGAGGAGGTGTGGATTTAATCAACCGAGAGGATTTAAGAGCTTGAATTTAGCATGTTTGATTTGGTGTTGTGCACTGTTGTCCTTGTAATTTTCATAGTTATAGTGAATTTATTTTCATCTGTGGATAAAGTAAGATTTGGCTCAACCATATTTAAATTTTGTCTTTCATATTTAGTACTTTGTTTTTTGATGTTAATGTAAGAACCACATGTTGGGCATTTTTTTTTTTTTTGGTTTTTCTACAGTGATCCTCCATACAAATACCTAAGAGAATGTAATCCTTCAAACAATATTATTGATTTACTTGCCAATTTGTAGGGCATTTGGGTTTAACAACTTCTCTGGTCCTCTGCCATCTGAGCTTGGGAATTTAACCAAATTACAACAATTGTAAGTTGTAAAACATTGTTGACTTTCTATTCAATTATTAGTGTGAACTTCTGCATCTTGATAGACTGCATTTGGTAGCCTGGAGATGTAGGCTTTGGATTTATTCTAAAATAACTTTTAAATACAGTGTGTTGCACAAAATAATCATTTCTTTGGAAAAAAAAAAGAGAGAGAGAGCTTTAGTCCTTAACTCCCTGGGTGCTGAAAAGCAATTTTTGTTCGAGTACATGAACAAGATTATGAATGTCTTAATAATTTATTGGTGTTTGAATAAGTATGAATTAGATTTTTATAAATGAGGGGTTTTGTTGATATTTTTTTTTTTGATAGGTAATATAAGAATTATTATTGATGAAAAAATGAAAAAGAAACATACAATGTGTTCGTGAGAATAAACACAGCAAAGCACAAGACAGAACACAAAAGAAAACAATCAAGAGACCAAACTAAGAGACTAAATGAGGGGTTTTGTTGATATGTTTTTTCTTGGCCTATAATAGAATTATGGTTAAATGATTAAATTCACCATTTTATAAACCCACAAAAAGTGTATGTTAGGTGGGTTTTAGAAAAAAAAAAAAAAAAAACAAAAAACAAAAACAAAAAAACAAAAATGTATGAGGTATATAACTATTAAGTTGATTAAGAATATGTATCACAAATCTGTAACTAATGTGAATACAAGTGGAGGCATCACAAGTGAGTTTCCTACGATACACTATAAGTTTGCATCAAGTATCAACATAAGGCCCATATCTTTTTGTTGATGACATACTTTTAGTAGATTACACTAAAAGCAAAGTTAATGTCAAGTTAGAAATTTGAATAGATGCTTTAGAGTTTAAACGCTTTTGGCTAAGTAAGGCTATGACTAAAACAAGATACATGGAATGTCAATTTAGTAAAGGTATAAATAAAGATTAAAGGGTTGTATGATTTGATTTTCAAGAGATACCAAAGAGCAAGAGCTTTTGATATTCTGAGTCAATAATTCATAAAAAATGAGAGATATGATATCTCTCATTTTTTATGAATTATTGACTCAGAATATCAAAAGCTATAGAGCAGGAGCTCACAATTTTTAAAACATTTAAATCAAAGTTAAAGTTTTCTAAAAAATGCCTTAAATTAGCTAAAAAATTATATATTGTTTCCAAAAATTTCACTAAAATTTTTTTAGACCCTGTCGGAATAGAAAAATTGTCATATCTTTTTGCACACACATCCAAATCAAGCAAGGCTAGCCCCATTGGAATCCTTGTCATGTCAAGAGTCTAATGGAAAAATGTTGCAGCCAAAAAATAGCCAAAGAGATGCCATCAAGGGCAAATATAAACTACTGTTTAAGTCTGTTGCGAAAACATGGTGTAAAAGACCTCCTAAAGTCATCTATGGGCTTATAATTAACGGGAAAGAACCCTATGGCTCTGATACCAATGAAGTAGATATTCACATGGTATTGCATCAAACTAAATTGGGTTTTGAATCTTACCATGCTATTTAGCTGAAACCCAATGAGATAGTATGAACTTTGGCTCCATTCCATGTCTTCCAAGCCTAACCAATAAATTCCACATCCTCCTTTTGCTTGTTAGTGTGGATGTACAACAATATGAAATCCCAAGGCAATCGTTTGATGGAACCCTAGAACAAGCAGAGTACTCTAGAGAGAAGGGAAAAGTAGGCTAGGGTTTTTCCTGTGGGTGGCTGGCTATGACTGATGAAGGCCACTCTTTTTCACTTTGTCCAGAATAGCATATTGCAGTAAACCTTAGAGTTACATTTATTTTGATGGGCTGCCAACATATATGACCCTACATTTTAGGTTCATATGTGTGCACCTGCCTTATTGTTTTTTACACTCATCAATCATGATTGATGATTGTTGCAGTTTTAATTATGTAAGGAATGAGTATCGGATTGCAACAGTTCTTTTATTTCTTTTTTTTTATAATAGTTTTCACCTTGACAGGTATGCTGATAGTTCTGGAGTCAGTGGTGAGATCCCGCCAACATTTGCTAATCTAAAGAACCTGCTTGTAATGTAAGATAAATTAAATGTATTGACAAAAAATAAAAATAAAATCCTATCATGTTTCCTTTTGAGCAAATATTTCTATTTGTCGCAGGTTGGGATCAAACACTGGGCTCACTGGCCGGATACCTAGCTTCATAGGGAATTGGTCAAATCTTCAAACCTTGTAAGATGATATTAATAGAAAATTTCTCTTTATTTTTTCTTGATCACACTTAAAGTACAAACTAGGCTTTCAGTACACTGTCTGTTGAAAACTGTTAAAATTGGATAAAAAATGTAGTATTCAAGTTCATATTCAACACCAAGAGTATATTTCCACTGTTCACTATCAGCTACTCCTAAATGTTTTTGTAGGAGACTTCAAGGAAACTCTTTTGAAGGCCCTATACCATCATCATTTTCCAATTTAACTTCTTTGATGGACTTGTGAGTGTTTACATCTATATAGTTAATTTTGTCTATATATTGCAGGTCTTTGAGGCTAATAATCCCATGTATGATGTAGGAGAATAGGTGATTTATCTAATGGCAGCTCTTCACTGGCATTCATTAAGGAAATGAAGTCTCTAAACATCTTGTAAGATTCCAGCTTACGCTCCTACTGCCTTTTGTTTTGCCTGCTCCTACTGCCTTTTGTTTTGCCTACGCTACCTATGCCTCTTTTGCTGGCTTTCAATCTGGAAAGTCATAATAGTGATCTCGTCCTGGAGCTGCTCATGCTTTATATAGAGATAGAGATGCTGATAGCTCTGCAATGAGATCTGCTACCTTAGCTGTCAACAAGCATACTGGCATCATAACCTGACTTTGGAACTGTGGGTAGAGCTTAAACAGGCTATTATTCTCAAGATGGAAGGAATGCTAGGTGGAGTACTTTCCCCTTTGTTCCTACCTTTCCTGCCCACAGCTCTAGCAGCCGACTCACCTCTTTCAAATTGTTTCTCATTATTAATAAAGGGTAACAAAGATTTTCTATATAAACAGAGTCATTCAAAAAGGACTCTAGAAGATGTTAATCATAAATGAGAAGATTGGTTATAGAGAAAAAGGAAGATGGATTCGTATTCACTTATATAAGAATTATATAGGAATAAAAAGAAAATGTTTAGTATCTAAATGTTGTGGGGTGTCTTGTATTCTGAAAAGGTTCTTTCAAAGGGGCCTTAGCTGGAAGCTAGATGTCCATGGTGTTTGCCATGGGCCCCAGGCTGGAGAGCAAGGAAACTCTATGGTGCTACTGTTGTATCAGAAAGTGAGAGGCTTTTTGTTTGTGTGTATTTGCATAACACTAGTGAAAGGCTCGAATTTGTGCTAAAACACAAGAGTTTGTTTAGACCCCAAAATAAAAATTGCAGCTAGATTGTTTTTACTCTAACTTATCTAAGTGCAAAACAAGAGTAAATGAAGCGCAATCACCGGATCTACTCTAGTGCATACACATGAACAATAAACAATAAAAGTAAAGCACAAGAGTAAGGGAAGAGAGTTGCAAACACAAGATAACACCAAGATGTGTTATCGAAGAGGAAACCAAAAAACTTGGCGAAAAATCTCTCCGCGACCCTCTAAGTTGAAATTGATCTACTAGTGAATAAGTTGGAGTATAAGAATAACAAAAACCCTCCAAGTCTAGTCTGCCCAATGTACTTGAGCCCTTTAAGCTCTTGCTACCAACAGACTTCTTGGAGTCTTGTTTTCACTAACTTTTTGGATCCCGCAATTACAACACTTTTTGTCATGGAAAAAATCCAACATAAAATATAGTTGTAAATCACAACTTTACAACTAGCATATAATTTCTTAATTTCCTTTAATTTTTCTTGCTTTAACAGAATTACATAATCCTGCAGGATTCTAAGGAATAACAATATTTCTGACTCAATTCCAGTTACTATTGGAGAATACCAATCCTTATGGCAGCTGTAAGTTTTACTTGTTGATGGATGATTCTTTGGATAAAGTAGGGGTGGCAATGTGTTAAGTTGAATATGTGTGTCTTCGTAGTACTTGAACCAGGAATTGGTCTACTGGTTAATGGGTTAAACAACCTCAACCTGAAATGAACACATCTATGTGGATTATTTTGTACTAGAATCTGTAAAGTAAATCTAAATGAAATGATATATTTTCTTGGTTACTTGCTTTGGATTTTCTAGGAAAGAAACTTGGTATAGCACATATTTTTCTATAATTGAGTTTTGGGATCACTTCATTGTAAATCCAAATTTGGTTTTTTTTTTTTTTCCTTGGACCCCACAAAAGTGGGGAGCTTTGTACACTAGGTACAACCCCCCCCCCCCCNTCTACAGTGATCCTCCATACAAACCACTCTCTTTCTTGTTATTTATTTATTTTTAATTTCTTTTGTTAAATACTCATCAATTTTTTTTTTCTTTTGTTAAATCATTGTATTTTATCTAACTTGTCAATTATAGTCTTGATTTTTTCAACCTCATCAATGTCAAGGTGGTCTTTGATGTGTAGAAGCTAAACTGAAAATGAAGAAAGTCCAAATTAGAATTATAATATTTTTCTACATTTTCTTTTCAATTCATTAGTTTCCTAAAATCAACAACTTTCTGATTTGTGAACAAAATTATTATAATGCCAAAGTTGAAAACCTTCATTTAGAATTACTTGAAAATCATGCATATTTGAATCATTAAAACATTTTGTTTCATGATTCTTTGTGTTTGAATTTTCATAACAGGAAGGTTTACGAATTGGACGTTGTTGGTGAGCTGCCAGACGAGCTATGGACTTTGACTTTCCTCACCAATCTGTATGATTTCTAATTTGTATTTTGGTGTTCTTGAGCTGAACCGTATAATGGTGCACAATATCAACCTATTGAAATATTTGCTGCTACCCTTTTTTTTTTTTTTGGAAAGTGTACCCATGTATATACGTGTTGCCCTTTGCATTATGTCCTTTTATGGAAATTGAGTTTCCTTCATATCTTACAGGGATCTGCGCCAAAATTACTTAACTGGTCCCATCCCTGCATCCCTCCCCCCTTTTTTCTTCTCTTCTTAAGATTTTCCCTTTCTTGGGGCTAGTATACTGAGTGTGAGTTTAATTTCCTTAAAGATTTTTTGGGTTTTCAGAATTTGTTGTTACTTTCTATCTTCTGTTATTTAGACAACCATGTGATTTTAGTTTCTTTGTCTTTCCTTGTCTAAGGGATTTGAGCTTCAACAGCATAACTGGACAGATTCCAGACTCGCTTTTCAACATGAATTCGCTCTCTCACCTGTAAAGTACTAACTGTTTTAATTATTTATATTGCACCTGACATGTATGTCTAGTGTATCATGTGTGTATTGTTGCCTCATGCTTAGGTTTCTTGGAAACAACAAATTAATTGGTACCCTGCCAGCATCAAAAAGTCTGACTCTTCACAATATGTAAGTACAATTGATAATGTGTACCTAGCATCATTCTTTTGAATCTTTGGTTTGTTTGTATGTGTTTAAAAATAAAAGTTGAAATTCCGTCTTTCACTTGTACATATATCAGCTTGCTGGTGTTTGAAATAATAACCTGCTCTATGCAGAATGCAAACAATTGTTTGAGGAAACTTGTAATGAAACTCCCAGGAATTTGAAAGCTCTTAACTTGAATGCCCCCAAATGGATTTTGCATCCATGATCTCTTTTGTATTAACCAAGGGGGAAGTTGAATCCCCACTGCTTCCTTGAAAGAGAGATGTCCTTATCATCATTTCTTAACCACCATCATGCTATGCTCATAGGATAAATAATTTTATGAAACTGTCAGTATAATCTAATGATATGACTTAGTGTAAAGAATATTCCTATTCATAATTCCATAAAAGCTTTTAATTCGTCTTTTATAGTCATGAATTGGATTTTAATTCTGTAAGTACTCTATTTAACAATTTCAATTTAGTTATCAAATTTCGGATATTGTAATTGTCATAGTTACTCCCTGTCCTATTCTTTTTGTTTATCTTTATAAACAGAACTTTTTAAGCAAACAATTTTTTACTTCAGATCTAAAAACAAAATCATAAGTTTCCAAAATTACTTTAGAAAGTTTTTCAATTTTTTTAAGGGAGACATCCTTTTAAGTTTTAAGGGAAATTTTTGCGTAGTTATAAAAATATGTACATTCATTATAGAAATTGGACATCTATTTTTTGATATACTGGACAAATAATATGGAATGAAAGGGAGTACATTTATCATGAGAGATGACTTATAAACTAGGATGCACGGACACGGACACGGATACAGGTACGATATAGCGACACGAGCAATTTTTGAAAAATTATAACATGATACGGCAATTTGGACACAGTTACAACATAGGTATGACACAGATACAACACGGGTACGACATCCAAATGAAGTGTCTGTGCATCCTAGCTTACAAATGTAGATGTTTACCAAAATTATTTGTGTCTAATAATATTCTCTCTTTTGTCTTATATTTATTTTTCGTAAGTGATCCTCGTTCAAACACAAACACAAACACCCCAAAAATAAACTAAAGGGGGAAATTGAAATAGAATAAGGATGTGGTTTTCAAGATAGAATTTGCAAGGTAAAATTGAAAATTAGTTCAACAAAAATCTTTAACCTCCAGAGTGGCGTTTCTCAGTTATTTTTATAAATGTGGATTGAAATTTATTTGGAAGTTGCTCTTCCTTGAATTTGTTGGTACACACTCTTCATCTTAATCTTGAAGCTTTTCTATTGGTCTATTTGAATTGTTTGCCTTGCGAAAATATGGATATCAATGAAGATTGTAACATCAGCTTGCGTTGCTTCATCGGGGAAATTTGAAGAAATGGAGGATTTTAGATTTGAATTAGTGCATTGTCTAGCTTATAATCAAAAGATTAGATGGATGGGTCAACTAATATCTTATACTAACCATGGTGTTTATGTTAATTTACTGCAATATGGACTCATCATTCTCGTAATTTGCTTGCAGAGATTTGTCCTACAATAATTTAGTTGGGAGCTTTCCTTCATGGATCAACGAAGAAAATCTTCAACTGTATGTTTTCTATTATTTGTTCCTTTGTTTTCCAGGTATATTTAGTAATTTTCTAGTTTACACAGGTTGATATTCAATGTACTTTCTGAACTTAATGACCTTCTACCTCTAGATCAACTTCTTTTCTTTTCTTTTTTAATCATGTAAAAACTTTCATTTCCTATATGGTTTGTATTGCATGTATGCTTAACCATTAGAAACTTACATTGAGCTGTCATGGGATACAATATGCAGCAATTTAGTTGTCAACAACTTCACTATCGGAAGTTCAAACAGCAGGTGATTCTCTTGATGTTATTTTTCACTTGTATAGCATGAGCATTCCATAATGAATAGTTACTCACATTTGAGTTACGATGTTATTGTCTTGTTGTACCTAACCATCAGTATTATTGTCTTCTTGTACTCTGGCCATTGACGCCTTGAAATAATTATATGAAAACATGATTTTTCTTTTCATTTTATATTTGTTAGATGAATATTCATCTTTCTTACTTATCAAAAAAAAAAAAAATTGTTAGAACCATAATGTTTTTCCAACTTTAAATTAATAAAAATTAGTTGATGTCTGATATGTAAATTTGTATTTGACATAATTATGTGGTGGCCAAATGAGGGCCAAACTACCCTTCTGGTCCTCCAATAATTGGGTAACTTCAATTTCTTCCACAACTATTAATTGTGTTGATTTTGTTCCTCAACTTTCAAAATCGAGTCGCTTTTATCCTTAATCAAGTCAATTTCTAAGGATAAAATTAACTTGATTTTTAAAGTTGAGGGACCTTGATTTGGAAAGTTGAAGGACGCAGTTGGCACAATTAAAAATGTACACAGACCAAATTGAAACTATGGCAAATGTATAAGGACCAAATTTTTAGTTTGGTCTTAAACGAGTGCTACTCTTATTTCCTTTTGGGCACAATCTCTACTTTCAAAAAGTCAAAGAATCTTCATCTTTCCATATTATCTCTACCTATTCAGTAAATCAACTAAGACACTCATTAAAAGTTTTGCCACCTTTTGACATGTTAGTAGATCATTGTAGTAATTCTCATTCATTAAAAAGTATTTTCATATCAAACTAAGGCAAGTTTTGCCACCTACATGTTAGTAGATCATAGTTGTAATTCTCATTCATAAAAAAGTATTTTCATCTCAAACTAATGCACTCATTTTGGGACAATGAGTAATAAATATAAATAACTATATAAGTCTGTATTTTTCTTAAAATTAGATCTTATTGTGAATGCAGACAATTATAAGGGGTTTATATGAAATGGAAATAGAAAAAAGTAGAAGAACCACCACAAAGGAAACATGATTTACGTGGTTCAGCCTTTTGCCCATTCAGTGTTGTTGATGAGAAAGTTTAACTTAAAAATGAGGGAGACTACAATGGTAGTACACTTGCAACTCAAACCCTAAATACACCCTAAACTCTCACACTGGTGTTAGCACTTCAAAAGCCTAGAGAAAAGTAAGACACTTTGCTGAATATATGGCATAAACAAAAATAGTTTCCAAATCCTTTACAAAGTCATTGAAGTGGAAATTCTAATTCAACAAGATAATCTTATATGGGTATTCCTTTTTTTCTTCATTTGAAGTGTGTAGAGTCGTTGCTCAATGTATATACAGTGTGATGGTATGTAGTAATGATCTGATGGGGTTCTTTTTTTTTTTAATCATGCCTCGCTATGAACCCTTTCTTTTCATGGTAGCCACTATCCCTTTATCTTCAACTAAGTGTGACTCCATGTTCTGAAATTCGTAGTCACCAAATAGTGAGGGAGAGATAGAGAGAGTGAAGGAATCAATAGGATACCTTAATTATCCTCGAAACAATTTATTTTGTGCTGTCAATGACTATCAAATGATAACTCAATCCCTCTTTGTTGTGGGAACATCCATGTGAAGAGCATGCTTGCATATTTAACATGGTACATTTCTTATTACAGGAGTAAATTAATCCCAATGGTGACATGCACATCAATTAGAAAGTGCCGCTTAATTCACTAGTGGTTGATGTGAAACAATACTTATTTCTTTTCTTAAGTGTAATTCTTTTCTGCTTTCAGTGGTTTGCCTTCAGGTTTGAACTGTCTTCAGCGGAACTTCCCTTGCAATCGAGGGTCTGGAAGTGGAATCTGTAAGCACAATTGAGAGCTAAGCCTTCTCTTAAGAATTTTATATTGGAATACATGAATAGCTGTTAGGTCAATGAAGGAGAACAATCTTCTCAAGGACTATAAATTTTCAAGAACATTGTTAAACTTAATATTATCAACCGAACTTGTTCCTAATTTTTTTTATTATCTTGGTATTTATGATCAGGAACTAATCCTTGCATAGGCATTGATAGTCATGAAAAATTAATGATATTTTCCAGTGACCAAGTCTAGCACTTATTGTAAAAACCATCATTGTAGCACTTTGTCAATAATCATGATATAGTGTTGACGAAATACAAGGTTCTAAAATGCTATTAGTGCTAATAATTGATTCTCCACTTTATGTTTGTTGATTTCTATTCTATTTTAGACAATGGAGGAGCCATAAAATTTTGGTTGGGGGGAACGTGTGTGCAAATATATATATATATATATATATGTATAAAATACTAGATTAAGTTTTAACTCATAAATATACTGATAATATGTGTGTGGGTGTTATAAAAAATTGATTTTTTTTGGGTGCGCCCGCCTTTTGGGGGGTGGGGGGGGGGGTGTTTGTGGCCCATTGGCCCCCCAAGGGACAAGGTGGTTCTGTCACTGGTTTTAGAATGAAGAAAAAACAAAGTGAAGAACAGGCTACTTCATTTCTTTTTTCCCCATGAGAATTAAAGAAAACAAAAGGAAAGGTTTTACAATGGGAACATGGAGGGCACAAAAGAAATATATAAAAACATAAAAATAAAAAATGGTGGAAGGGGGAATCGTGGGATTTAAATCTTTTAGCACTTGGCTCATAAAGTAAATTTTATACTATGGTCCAAGACTAATGTATAGCTTGGGATGTATGAAAGCCATGCAGTGTACTTAAATTGAATGTACTATGTAATCCAAGTGATTGTTAACTACTTTTTGTATCTTGTGCTATGTAACCAATTCGTAAACCATTTGATTCTATAGAAGGAAAACTCTGGCGTGATTTCACAGAATTTGCTCTACCCCTTCTCAGATTTTATGATCCATAAAACTAAAAAATGCAAGTAAATAACCTTCTACAATTGACCCTAAACTGAATAACATCCTATTAGACATTATTGGGACTGCTAAAACCCAAGAGACCCTTAAAAATAAATGTTATGATACAATAATTTTGATCAACCTCTCTGTATCTCATCCTACAACCCTTCTGTAGACTCCAATTCATTATATTGTCTTTTTAAATTACAAATCTCCATGCAAATGGGTCTAATCCAGACCTTCATCTTGAAAGTAGGAGATATGCTGTTGATAATCAACTGTTGTGTGGCTACAATCTACATGCTCATTATTTTATGAGTTACTTCTATTACTTAAATTGAGGCCCATACATCCCTTTTATATGATAGAGGCATTGGCTGGTGGAGTGATTAACTTCTTGAATTTATGTGTGGAGCAAATGAATTCCCATGTTATCAAACTTTATAATAGTCAGATACATGAGTTCCTCTTGCGTGCAAGATTTATGGGATATTAATTCAAGTGGAATGTTTGAGTATGAGAGAATTTTAATTTTTCATTTGTTCGATGGAAAAGTTATATATGCGATGAGCAAAAGTGAATCCATCATGACCAAGAGACCAGCTACATTCCAATTTTTAGATTGCCTCTGTAAAATAGGTTCCTAGATTGCATTGGAGATTTAAAATTCAAGCTTGAGCAAGTCCTGACTATTTCTGTAACATGCATACAAGCAAATCAGGACATATGCAAGTCCTGACTATTTTGTCTATTAAAATAGCTTTTCTGAAAATATATTGATAGGTGATGTTATATTGTAATGCAGATTATAATTTTTCAATCAAGTGTGGTGGTCCACAGATCACTTCTTCTGGGATTGTGTATGATCGGGATAATGAGACACTTGGTCCAGCTACATATTATGTGACTGACACAAAGAGGTGGGCAGTTAGCAATGTTGGATCTTTTCTTGAGAGCAGCAATCCTCAGTATGAAAGTACTACATCTTCTCACATTACGAATACTTCAGATGTAAGGCTGTTCCAGACAGCACGAAATTCTGCTTCTTCATTAAGATACTATGGCTTGGGGCTGGAGAATGGCAATTACACTGTGATTCTCCAGTTTTCAGAGACAGCTTTCCAAGGTTTATTTAAGTGGAACACTCTCGGGATACGCCTCTTTGATATTTACATCCAGGTCTCTCTTATATAGTTGAATCGTTTTAGAAAATCTGTATTAAGTGCACCTTTTAAACTGATATCTTTTGGACACAAACTCCTTGTTACCTATTAGTTGAGTATGACTTTTTTATATTTTATCAAATATTTTATATATATATATATATATATATTTATGAGTACTAAAGTATGACGATAATCAAATGCCTCAACTTGGAATCATAATGATTTGGATAATTCATTGTTTCTAGGATAACTTTAAAATGTGATTTATATTGAGTTAACTCCTGAAGTTATGTTAGTAAATCTAGAAATCAGTAACAGTCATGGTGTTCTTATGCATTCTCAAAAGTTTAGTCTAGTATGGCAGGGCCCTGTGCAATTTCTTAAAAGCATTTTCCCAATTCATTTTCTTAACAGAAACAATTCCAAAGAGTAAAATATTTCCATATCAGGAATGTGTCTATAATCAGGATAAATTATTACAATTGAGTGCAACAAAATACACCCCCTATGTTCCTTAAAAATTATCTGACTTCTGCATTTCATTTTTTTCTAGGGGAATCTTGTTTCGAAGGATTTTAACATACAAAAGGAGGCAGGTGGCGTCACATTTAGAGCTGTCCAGAAGCGATTTAAGGCTCAGGTATCTGAAAACTATATTGAAATCCATCTTTTTTGGGCTGGGAAGGGGACTTGCTGCCTACCTTCTCGAGGTACTTACGGACCTTCTATCTCAGCTATCAGTGTAACTCCAGGTAATAGAATTTGAAATTATTAAGATGTTCCATGGGAAATTTTATTATTAATGTTGATATTCAACTTTCTTCAATTCCGCATAGAGAACCGGATGTCCAGTTCCCTCTACAATATGCTGCAATGTCAAAGAGGACAGGCATGTTGGATGTTGTGGCATCCTCCTAATCTGTGAAACAACTGTCACACAAGACAATTGTCATTTGAGCTTCTGGACCTCTGGTAGCATAGATGTCTATTATCACATTAAAAGATCATCGTTTGTAAAAGGTGGCTTTCCACATTAAAAATAGGGACTAAGAATGTGTCCTTTGCAAGCATTCTAGCTCATGAAAATAGTGGTTCTTCCACTTTATTGAATTCATATTTTGAAAATCCCACCGTCATATTACCTGTTCTCTATGTTCTTAACATGCATGCCAATTTTCATGACAATCAGTTGTTATTTACCATTTGATGTATGAACTCATCTTTTATTCATTATTCTAAAACAAAAAAAAAAAAAAAAAAAAAAAAAAAAAAAAAAACTTAAATTTAAACAATTGATTGATGATATAGCTATTAATTTTTGATCATCTTGAAATTTTGCAAGCATGTAAAATATATGAAGATAATACAATCCAACGGTAAATTTGTTCAAATCAAGTGTAACTTGGATCCAACCTTATATATATTGGAACGTAGTCTATATATTATTTGAAGTTGTGATTTAAACCCTTTGAGAGTATGTTTGTAATGTGCATAATAATATTTTGAGTATAATAATACTGGTGTTATGGTTAATCAAATTAACCCAACACAGTATTTTTCTCCAAAGGTCAACATGAAATCAAAGCACACTTTCCAAAACTCGCATCAACAACCTTCAAAAAACTTGTAAGAATGAAAGAAACTCAGTATTCCTCAGTTGTGCATTATATTTTTCTCTATACTATTATTTATCAAGAAAAAGAGAATAGAGCTCAATAAAACTGCTGAGTTGGGGACAACTTATGCTATAAGTCATTTTGAACACTTCACCTTTCAATTTCCAAAGATCTTATGTGACGTGGCATGGTAAAGAGAGCCGCATATCCAGTTCTTGTGAAAATTGAGAAGATCCTAGTACCTGATTTTCCAGCTTACTAGTTCCATCTTGTTAAATGCTGACCTTTTTTACAGATTTCATACCTACTGTCAGTAACAGCCTTCCAACCAGAAAGAAGAACAGGACTGGTCTGATTGTGGGGATAATCATTGGTGCACTTGTAAGCTTTATTACCATTTTTGCAGTATTGTGCTTTTTTCACAGGAAAAAGGAGCTCACACCAAGGAAGATGAAGGTAAACTGAAACTCTGTTGCATAACGATGAGAGTTGTCTGGCTTCTTGACTGTGTGGTATTCTGAAGATTCAAAACTAGTGTGTTTCCTGTGTAAATCAGTTTGGGATGGAATTTGGATGCTGCGTCTTATGTCCAAGCTAAAATGGAAACATTGGTGTCTCATTATAGTTTTATGTAACAAGAATGAGATATAAAAGCATTTCCGAACTATTTTGTATGTGAATGTGCCTAACAATATATTAGTATGAATCTATGTATTAGTGTGAGTGTGTGTGTGTGTGTGTGCATATACAAAAACTAGAGAAAAAATTGATTTCCACCCCTAAAACCCATATGTATTTTTAAACTTCAGTATGGTCTTGCAACCCATTTTATAATATTCAGCTAAACAGATTCTAGACAAAACACAATTTGGTGGTGTTTTACAAAAACAGATTTCTTATTAAAACAAGTTAATAATTAAGAGGTATTGCAACATTTTTGCAAGAATAAGCAGTCTAATCTTGTTTGTTATCTGGTTTCAAGAGGTATTGATGTTTAAGAACCATATAAGCAAATTGATCATAACCTGAGTTCATGTTGAATATGTAGATTTCCTTGGGATAGATGCTAGACCATACACTTTCAGTTACAGCGAACTAAGGACTGCTACAGATGACTTTAGTCCTTCTAATAAGCTTGGAGAAGGGGATTTGGACCTGTGTATAAGGTTAGTTATTGTTTTCAAGAATCAAGCTAACATCAAATGGAAATATAGTAGGTTAGATCTTGTTATATCTTGATGAATACCTTAAAAAGGCAAGGAAAAAAAATATGGAATCTACCTGAAATCAAGAAACTCCTCAGAGAAGTTTCTTATTCTAATATAACAAAACTTGTATAGTACAATGTATATCTATAGGAAAGCTTCTTTGAAAAAGAAATTACAAAAACAACATTAAATTTCTTATGACTATGTTGATCAATTAAATTAGCATAATTAAATAAGTTAAAATGATATAACTAAATTTGGAGATGAAAAAAAGTAAAAAGACTGAAATTATGGACTACAAACTATTCACATAGATATCTAACAATCCTACTTCTTGACAGATTTCATATAAACTTGTTCTGCCCAGTAGCCTATGTCTTTGCCACAAACTTAAGTATCTTGAAATGGCGTACCAATAACCAATCACAGCTTGCAATATCACCTTCCTCTCTCTCTCTCTCTCTCTCTCTCTCTCTCTCACTCTCTCTCTCTCTCACAATAAGTTGGAGGCTGGGGGATTCAAACACAGGGTTCATCCCCCACTGGAAAGTGCACCAAGCCACAAGGCTGTTGGTTTGTTTGGCCAAATGTTGGGCTATGTTTTTCCAAGTCACTGCATTATAATAATCTGTTATTTTATTTTCTTAGTTGCTATAAAAAACCATTTGATGGACGAATGAAATCCATTTGTATGCCCCATGGCTGAAATTCAGTTGAAAGGTCTATAATGATCTATGCAGGTGCTAAATGCTAATAGATAAAAGGTGATTGAAACCCACAAACTGATCATCTTACCAAAACTCTCTTAAGAACATTTCAACTTGATATCTGTAATTCAATTTCATGGTTCAAAAGCTTGAGAGCTTGATAGAAAAATGACATTGGTTCATTAAGATCCAAGCTGTCAAAATGCTGACACCGCTAATTTTATTTACAGTGAAAGATACAAATTGAATACAACATGACCATAGAATTGTTCATTTAGAGCTTATACTTTGCCTTCAAATTGTTTTCTCTACAGGGAACTCTTATTGATGGCAGAGTAATTGCTGTGAAGCAGCTTTCAGTAGCATCTCAGCAAGGAAACACCCAATTTGTAACTGAGATTGCTACTATATCTTCTGTACAACACCGTAATCTTGTGAAACTTTATGGATGCTGTACGGAAGGAGATAAACGACTTCTTGTTTATGAGTATCTGGAAAACGGGAGTCTTGATCAAGCATTATTTGGTAAGAGCATAAGATTTTGTTGAACTTTATATCTAATTTTCTAGTAAGTACAACACTGCAGATTTAATAACAAACGGTTTGCATGAGGCAGAACAAAGAAGTTTGAATATCGATTGGCCAACTCGTTTTGATATATGCATGGGAATTGCAAGAGGTATAGCTTATCTTCACGAGGAGTCAAGGCTTCGAATTGTTCATAGAGATGTGAAGGCCAGTAATATTTTGCTCGACTCAGAATTTATCCCCAAAATTTCAGATTTTGGTTTAGCCAAACTTTACGATGATAAAAAGACACATCTAAGCACCCGTGTTGCAGGGACATAGTAAGATTACTCAATGATTTTTATTCTACTTTTTGCTTCCGATATATATGTAATACCTCATATATATGTAATACCTCATCTATTAATTATTGTTTTAGTGGGTATCTTGCACCGGAGTATGCAATGCGTGGGCACCTTACAGAAAAGGTTGATGTGTTTTCCTTTGGTGTTGTGGCTTTAGAGATTGTAAGTGGCAGGCCTAATGCCGATTCAAGCTTGGAAGAAGAGAAGCTATATCTTCTTGAATGGGTAAGAAAATATTATCGTAATCTTTATTAGAGTCTTCTTTTTTATTTTTTTATTGGTAAACATTGACCCATTCAGAAGTTCCAAATCATCCCGACTCTAGCATTCACATTAGACTTATGATAGTTTAATTCAGTCTCACCCAAGTTTATTTTGGTTAAAAAAAAAAAAAACAATGAAGGGCCTTTGAAACAAAGGTAGCAACAGGGGATTCTTCATGTCCATAAGAAATAGTATCAACTTTATTTTGTTTTCCATAGAAACTACAATGATTTCTGTTACTCACATGATAGGGTATGAAACAAATGCGTTCCAATGGTAATCTAAAGCTTATTAAGATTTCCATGACTTCTATATTTTGTTTGTCCTTCAGTTTGTATTGTTTATATTTCATGATGACCCCAACTTTTGTCATTTACACTATTTTTCTTTCTCATTAACATGTGAATCCTGATGTTATTCCAAAATCCATCTGCCATGTTTTCTCAAAAAAGAGAGCTTCTTTTTTTCTTTTTTCTTTTTTTCTTTTTTAAGTCAAAAGAGAGAGCTTGGTCAAGTAGAATGGAGAGTTTTGTTAAGCAGCCCCTATATTGATGTTATGTTACATATATAAAGGCTAGATCGAGACTGTATTACAAATATTTAGGTGTATAGTGTTCCCCATTTATTATACTTACCATATACACACTGTCAAAGTATATTTATATCTCAATTGATATGAATACAGTACATAGATCCCATTCTTTTCGTTCATTTTTTTTTTTTTTTTTTTTGAGTCGAGGTTCTGCCTTCTCCATCGCTGCTGGCTTCTAATTATGATGAGACATTTATCCCTAGGGTTTAACCTACCACAATTTGGATTTTTCTAAACTTTATTTTCTCTTCTAATTGGTCTCTTCAGAAGCTAGATATTAAAAATGTGTTTCTGCATGGATTTCTTGCGGAAACTATCTTCATGACTTAGCCTTCAGGTTGTTCCATCCTAAAATTCCTCACCATGTTGGTCAGCTTTGCAAGGTGATCTAATGCCCCCAAATAGGCCCTTCATGCCTGGTTTCCACAGTTGAATTCCTTTATCCTTCTGTTTGGCTTCCAGATGAGTCAAGCTGATCACTCCATGTTTGTGTACTGCCACTCCTCACAGATGTTGATGATCTTGTCCTAAGAGGCAATACACCATCTCTGCTTGCCTCCTTTATTTCTACGCTTGGCACCTCAATGCACCAAGTTTGAGATAGAGGACCTTGATCCCCATCATTACTTTCTGGGTCTTGAGATAACCCCTTATGCACTGGCTCCATCAATCTCAAACTTGATATACTATTGATATCTAATGTTGCAGTTCTATGGTTGATGCAAACCCTGCAGCACTCCTTTGAGCACCAAGTCATAGCTCTTTGCTTTAAAGGATGATCCTCTTTTTGATCCTACTGAATATTGTTACCAAGGGCCACTGCACCCCAACAGTTATCTTTAACAAACTGCCTTAAGTGGCATTACTAGTCATATTTCTATTATGTGCTGAAACTTGTGATAAATGTGTTCATAATTTGTACATATCAAAGTGAATATTTCTCTGATGCTACTCCAGTGAAATAGACCTCAAGAGTTTCTCTTGTCAAAAGTATTCCACCAACGATTGTCACTTTCCTGCTTCTTAGGCTTGGCACCTACACGAAAACGAACGTGATATCGAACTGGTGGACTCGAAATTATCTGAGTATAGTGAGGATGAAGTGAAACGAGTGATTGGAGTAGGTCTTTTGTGCAGTCAGGCATCACCAATGCTAAGGCCATCAATGTCACGTGTGGTGGCAATGCTTTCAGGAGATGCTGAAGTGAGCACTATAACTTCGAGGCCAGGATACTTGAGTGATTGGAAATTCGATGACAAAACCAGCTTTATGAGTGATGTTAAGACCGACAGAACTGATACTGGCCTATACAACATTGCAATAAGCACAAGCATGTTTGGTGATTCACAACCTTCACCAGTGCTTGCAACTGTACCTATGCTTCATGATGCTGTCGGAGAATAGACCACAATTGGTTCTTGCTTTATTTTCTTCTTTCTTTCTTATGTTTCCTAGTTCTTTTTCTTTTTGATGATAAATATAAAAAATAAAAAAAATTTCTCATATTCTTTAACTCCGGATCTTGTGTGTCATATCATATGGAGATCCAGTTGCTTGTATATTACAAATTCTCCTTTCTTTCTGTTTTTGTTCGATTTTGAAGTTATTCTGAACAGAGTCAAGGCAATATCAGTCCCCAAAAATTCCCGGGGTGACTGAATTCTTGGAATCTATAACAAAATGTAGTAACAATGAATGTGTAGAATGAATTGTGTAGAGTCCTTGTCCCCTAACAAACAAAAGCACCTCGATACTCGATAGTACAACAAGGTCATGGGACTTGCCTCTTGGGGCAAGTCAATAGAACAATTGTTGAAAGCTACATCATTATAGGACTTGGGTATGTGCATACAAGTCTCTGTCCATTAAACCTGTATTCTAAATCGACAGGTTGAACGTTTTAATGAGTTTGAATCAGCATTTGTCACCCTTTCCAAAAAAATGTGTAGTTTGTTTGTACCATGCAAGTAAAGTGATTTAATAGACAACCAAAGTTGTTAGATATATTGTCTTAAGTGGCCAAACCATTTGTAGGCTCATAAAGTCAATACAAGTACATGGGCTTACCATTAGTTTGGGCCACTTGAGCGATAATATATCTAATCTCCGCTCTCAAACTAAATGTGAAAGCTTGAGTTTGAAAGATCTTGAATGTATAGCTTGGTGTGGCACCTATGCTGCTCGACTGACATGACAAAATTTTGTATTGCTGACATGGCATTGATGAAGAAGCTGAAGCTGAAGCTGACATCTGGTTGGCATGACAGAACTGCTGAGGCAGATTGGATGTTGTGTCAACATCTTGCATAGAATTATGCCACTAAAAGGAGAAGCTATATATGAGCATACCGTAACACTAAAAAAAACTATTTCGAACCCTGTATCAGTGAACTCATTAAGCCATGAAGTCTTAAGTATGGGTCATGTGCTAGCTTAAGGTATGCCATCAAGTAGTCCAATTCATGGAGCCCATCAATATGTGTTTACACCTAATTGTTGGTGACGCAACTAAGGTTGACAATCAGTGGCCCATAAGGGTACTACTTCCGTGATATGGGTTTGCTACGGTCTTGACCATGGTCACCCAATCTTGATGATGGCGTGATCTTAGTGGCTTTGCAGTTTGGCTTGGAGATGAGATCTCATGTGGCGTGGAGGTGGAAAGAGATGTGGGTTTCTCTGGCTGTGTTTCACAGCCTTGGTAAGATCCCACTGTGTTTGAAGATCCCACAACCACCGTAAAAATCCTAGTGTGATGAGGAAGACGGAGAGGCTGGTGTTGATCTGCGTCACTGCTGTTGATTAAGTGGGTTTGTTGATGAATGCTAAACCAAATCAAATTTTGGCTTTGATACCATGTGAAAATTGTTGTGTGATTGTGTGTGATGACTGAATGATGAGCCAAAGCATGAAAGAAAAAACACAGTTTTCTTTGGTTCATCCTAACGACTTACATTCACAATGATAAAGCTTTTGACGGCTACATATTATATTAAGCATTTGTGTTACAATGAACCTAATTTGGGTTTATATGCTAAAGAATATATGACTAATCCTAGGTTAAACATAGACTAACCTAAGGTTAATATGCTTGTTCTACAAGTACATATACCTACAATTGGTGTGGACCACTTGGGCCATAATATATCTAACAAAAGGAATATAATTGAGATATAATTCTTTATTTACCAATTACCATATCTAAGGTTTCTTAAGTAAATTTAAACATATTGCTTAGTTGAATGCAACTGCCATTAGAATAGCCTCCAAGCCAATTTCCCTGGGCATCTCTAAGAATGCCTCCACTTATACTTGGGTTACCAAAGGATAAGCCATCTTAATTTAGTTTCACCCTTCCATAGATAGAAGTTTCTTTGCTTAATGAATTCAATTCCCCCTTAAAAATCCATATCCGGACCTTCCCATTTAGAATGATTCGAACTATTACTGAACTTTTTTTTTATGAACCAGAAGTTTTTATTAACACACAAAAAAAAAACAGCAACTATACATAAGGAGTATGAGCCTCGGCTTAAATCACTGACACAGAACAAAGTGGTCCCAATCCCACATCAAAAGAACCAAAAGAGTTGTTCAACAAAGACCACTTAGCTAAGACGTGCAGCAAAATTTGCTTCCCTACCCACATAGCGTATACAACAATTTGAGATTTGAGACTTTTAAGGCTAACACATCAAGACAGATGGACCTGATTCTCCGAGGGACATCCATGTTAGGAAGTAACAACGCATCAATATAGGCCTTTGAGTCACTCAATGCAGATGGAATCAACGTCTAGGTTTAATGCCAAATTGATGGCCCAATTTATAGCTTCAGCCTCTGCTTGGAAAGGGAGAGTGGTATTCACTCTTTTAGAACAAGCAAACACTACTTCCCCTCTCCAATCTATGGCTACAGGTGCAATAGATGAACTCTCAAGATTGCAAGCCGCATCTACATTGATCTTGATAGAGTTCCTATCCAGTTTAGCCCAAACTGAATGAGCCCGATTTCTTGATGGCTACATTTGACAGTCCAAGAGTTTTCTAAATTCTTCAACAGAACTAGAAACTTTTAGCATAATATCATCCAACTTTGAAGTAACTCCCTCAAATTGCACTCAGTTTCTTAGTTTCCAAACCATATCACAAACCACTGCACCATAAAGCAAAAAATCTGCCATATTGTTTGGGTTCAACCCAAATATATCTGGAGGGAAGATTAAAGTTTGGATGAATTAGGAAGAAGAAGAGAAACCCAAATCATCAAACCTGAACCCCCCACTAGCCGCTAAACCAAACGGCTCTTGTTAGAGGACACAAAACGCTAGTCTCTTCTTCCATTCCACATAATGGGCAGGTAGTATCCTTGATGTTTATAAATCTGGCCAGCAAGGGTTTAGTTGTGAGGCATGTATAGGGTGTGAGGCCGAGAGAGGAAAAGGGATAGTAACTAACTTGTGCTCGCATTGATGCAGAAATATATACAACACAATTGTCCTCCCCAGCAAATTGGGACTTATGAGTTATGAGCCACGATGAGTATTCGTCTAAATATTGGAGTTAACAATAATCAAATGGCATAGCTCATGTAACATTTATTATATTACTGAGTTTAGTTTAAGAAATGATACAAAGCTTTTTAAGGATCTAATTATTTATCCAAATGCAACATTAGGTAATTATAGGAAGAAATTTTTTGAGGTGGCTCAAAGATGGGGTTAAGAGTTTTGAATCTAGGACCCATGAATTTCATGAGCCCTTGAGAATTGTTAGACCAACCCTTTTGAATTTATTCAAAATACCTTAATAATTCAAATTAGAGGATCGAATTGTACTTTGAATGTACTATACTCTTTTTAATTGTATGTCATTAATATGTCTAATGTAGTCACTATTATAGTTTTGCACACATCTCAATACATGAGCCTCTAGTTTTCACATGGTATCACTATGAAAGCCTAAGCTGTAGAGAAAATATCCTCCCTCCAAAATATTGCCCCAGCTAGCAGTAACATCATGACTCTAATTTTGTTGATAATAAGAACACAAGTGGATTGTGCGCCAATTCAAATCTAGGGCTATCCACAGATCAGGTCAGATTGGGTTTGGGCTCAACCGGCATCCGACCTGACCTGATCGGGTAGAGCAAATCTCAACCTGCCACCGACCGGAGTGGTTGATCGGATTTAACCTTCAATGGATGACAATTAGTTCAGTCAAAGTTGTAGATCTAAAAAAATGGCCAAAATCCAGCTGGATAACAGCAAAATTTCAATGATATTTTCACCGAATTTGGTGAGATCTTACCAAATTTGATAGAGATTTCGTCAAATCTAGCTGAGACTCGTTGGAAATGGCTGAGAACTCTCCTAATTTGGAAAATCTCACCGAGAAATGTATATCAAGGTTAGTTTGGGTCTCTTCAAGTTTTGGGGAGAAGATTCAAGACCAAATCGTCAGTTTCAGGTTTTGAAGAAGTAGACTCGCCACCAACTGCCGAAGTAATCAAGTCGGGTGACAATTGGCCCGAGTCCGCTCAAATTTACCAGGTGAGTCGGGCCACCGGTTTGGTTGGATAGCCCTATTCAAATCAACAACCAGTAGAAGCCATAGATTGGAGAACTAGTCTAAAAGACCAAGCTAAAACAATGCCGCACTCACCACTACGTACCCACAAAAGTTTCTAACCATTATATTAGTTGCCAAAAAATGCGCCATGATAAGACAAAAGTATGGCACACAAGGCACCCCATGCTTAACTCGTCGGCTGCACTCAGCATGGAGCCTACAGCTCATGCTGACGGGATAAGTTATAAAGGAGGCTAAAGACCCTGAAACTTACAGACAGTGATAAGCTGTCATGGAAGGAGGTCCGCGGAGAACCCTAAAAGGTTGACTCCCTTATGAGGCTGACGACCCATCCTGACTAAAGGGAATAAGACAAACTGACGGTCTTAAAGCCGACGGGTCTGATAAGAACCATGACTTGGCCACCACGCATAAGCTATAAAATGATGACTTATATTTCACGTTCAATGTTAGAGTCCTATAAGAAAAGGATTCCGCAATCTACACTTATTAAGATTCTTATAAGGAAAAGACTTCTATTTCAAGGTAGAGAAGTCAACTCTCTACAACTATAAAAGCCTCAATACTCTCATAAATCAAGGTACGTATAATTAACCCCTCTCTAGCACTCTAGAGTTGTAACAAGTTCTAACTTGTCCTTCGGAGGGTATTTGGCCGGCACCACACCGGTGCTCTCTGTTAGGTCTTCTCCTTTTTGTTGTGCAGGTGTCGTTCTAAAGGTACAAGCATTGTGCGACTCACTAGTGATATTTTCAGCATCATCGCACCATAATCATGACTCTAGCTACCTCTCACATCCACAAGCTACCACATCAACCTAGGAGTTAGGACACATCACATCTGCCATGTCAGCACAAGATCCCAAAATTTTCCATGTCAATGCCTCAACATCACTTTCACATGGTACTGAGTATGCCAAAAGCCTCATAGGCTAGAGTAGAGAAGTTGAATCGCTAGTTGGTCGTATAGTCCAAGAATCAACTATTGACCCCTTATGATTCTAGGGTAGGAAGGTGTATGGCACCTACCCTCACACAATTTGGAGATCAACCTTCTCTATTATCACTTAGCCTTGTTTAACCAAAAGTTTAATAAAGCTAATTAGAAAACCTTTATCTAAACACACATTTAATAAGCAATTAAATACTTTCATACAACAGTGAATATAATAAAATGAGATACACTAAATATGGTCAACAATACAAAAGTAAACTATTTAAAAGAAAAAGAAGAACATGATACACCATTCACATTGCAACATACATTGTTCTGAGCAAAGTCTGGACAAGTTTGAAAATAATAACATCTAATTAACGATGAACCTCATACGCTTGGTCAACCATACTGTGAGCTGTTCATCATTGATGGGATGATGTAACAAATTCATAACTCATAAATTTGATTTAATTGTTAAAATATCAAATGAAATCAACAAAATGGTATAAAAATTTCAAAATCAATTTAAAAACCGAAAGAATTTATATATTTTTTGAAAAAAAAAAATTGAAGGGAAAGAAAAAGGTATAAAAGTGACAAAAGTGAAACCCTTTTACACTAGAACTCTGATATGGAAAGGTATAATTGGTGGGGAAAAAAAAAGTGGTGAGTCTATATAAAAGTGACAAAAACAAATCATAGTCTGTCACATAAGATAGTTATAGAAAAATTGTATGATAAACGATGTTGCCATAGAACTGCTACTCAATGGGAATTTGCACTTCTTTTGACCTGGAGCTCGTCTTTCGACTATGTAGAACATCACTTCATCACAAAAATGGTTTGGTTATGACTAGTTCTATCAAAGGTTTGGGGGAATTGCTTTCATTGGACTTCTCTTCTCCAAAAAAAAGCCCTTTGCAGTTTACACTCAAATTAGGTAAAACCAACACAAGGAATTAAATCTTAAACAACCAAATCAAATCGTAGAAGGTTTTTAACATAACTTTAGTACATAGAATGGGGGTATAGGGGTTGATCAAAGGAGATTTGTAAAAGGGATTTGGGGCTTGTCCAAGTTCATTCCCACGGTAGAGAATGAACTCTAGTAATGTCTCTCAATCCCCAAATCTCCTCTCCACCATCAGCAATGTCCAAAATTGAATTTTCTGTTTTACTTCCAGTAATAGCATAAACTGTACCTAAGACAAAGTATTTTGTTTTGATAGGGAAAGAAAACGTTTTCTGTCAAACAAGGATTGTGTCATGCGCCATTTTCATTTTTCAATACATTTTATACGCTATTTAAGGATAATGTACATGTGAGTTCAATTAGGTCAACTGATAAAATTTCTAATCGTTGAATAAGAGATCTGGAGTGTCTTGGTCTAATGATAAAGAGCTATCATTAGGAGCAGACACTATATGTTGAAACTCTCTATAAAAAAAATTAAAAAATAAAAAAATTTAAAAAAAAAATTAAAAAGGACAATGTACACTTTACTAATTGGTTTTTTTTGTAAGTGTATTAAGATGCATTTTGAATTAATTGGCCCACGTTTTTCAAGTTTGTGATGAAATGGTTACAGAAGCAACCAGTGGCGGCGCCACCTTATGGCCAAGGTGGTCCTAAAAAAAAAAAAATTATATATAATAATTTAAAATTTTATATTTATTTACCTTTAAAAAAAAATTTTGGGACCACCCTAAATTTTTTTTATGCTAATAAAATTAAATTTTGGTCCATAATTTGAGCAACTTAACAATATATTGGGGTCTTTCAAGCAAAAAGGGGAAAAAAAATGAACTAGAATCTAGAAAAAAAAATTATAATAAAACTACTACAGGTTGGACAGTGGCTTGATTCCTTCAATTAAGCACACTGCTTAATACAATACAATTTTCAACATTTTATTATTTTTTATAACAGTATTATTTTTCCTCACTAGACATATATTACTTACTTCTCATTTTTAATTATTTTTTCTTGTTTGTTCTTAACCACACACGTCTTCTGTCTCCTCAATTTTTACACTTCATACTTTTAAATTTTATCACATCTTCATCTACACTTTTACATCTACGTTTTGCCTTCCTCCTTATTCGTAACTTCTGTGCCTTCTACCAGTACCAGTGCAGTAATGTCTCTTCTCAAGTTTTGAGTCTTAAATTTCTCAATACAATTTTTTTTTAGCTGTACAAGTACCTTTGTTCATTTCTTTTCTTTTTTTTTCTTCTTTTTTTTTTCCTTTCGAGGTTTTTTTATTTACAGAATGCAAATTTGTTTTGGTTTTAAGAACAATTTTTTTTTTTTAAATTTCGGTTGGTATTTACCGAAACACCCGAAATAGACCGGAATGACTCAAAATTTTTTCCAAAGTGGAATAGGGTGGGTTACTATTCCGGTTTGTTTACCAGCATGGTATTTTCTGGCCAGAACGGAATGAAATTAATAACATTGAATCAAACCTAATTACCTAAAGGTTAAAAAGAAATAAAATTGTGTAATTTATGCTTCCTAAGAAATACCCTGAACAAAATTCTTGGAGCCGCCACTGGAAGCAACGCGTTGTTACCAATTGATTGTATTATCAGATCCTTGTCTTGTACGTTAAGTTGTCATTTTTGTGAGAACTTGTGATCGTTGTGTATGTGTGTGTGTGTGTGTGTGTGTGTGTGTGTGTGTGTGTGGGGGGGGGGGGGGGGGGGGAGGGGGGGTGGTCTATGTTTTCCAAACATGCAACACGCATGGTGACATTTTACTAGGAAATAATTTTCTGAACAATTATTTACCTATGCAAGTCCATCTAAAACATGTTGGATTAACACTAAAAAAAAGTGGTAGATGAGATACGTGGATGGAAATCAATATAAATTAAAAGCAGGAAAATGTATTAATGACTTGAAACATATTACATGAATTTGATAAAAAATGAGTTCTAATTAAGTCAATTAGTGAAATTTTTTATCATTAAATAAGATATTTGAGTTCGAACCCTGTCTACATCAAAAACTGGTTAAAATCCAATAAAAAAAATCAATAAAAAAGAAAACGACTGACGTTTAATTCAATTCAAGTCAATAATAAGTCTTCAACAAGTAGTGTAAGTTGCACCGTCGAGTTCTTGTGAACCAAGTTGCACTCGATGATTTGCTTATCGTAGACTCCCATAAGTCAGTAAGAGCTCCCTACCAGAATTTGATGTGCTTGATTTAATGATAGGTCTGCAAGGTTGTGTTGTTGCAGTAACTTCGCAAAAGATGCTCATGTTTGTAGTAGAATTGAGAGCTTTATGGCCTGCAATAACTTTACACACTCCATCAATAGCCCCTACAATTCACTTCCTATGAATTCTCTCAGGGACGGCTCTATATAGAGTTCAGGAACTTCAGGGTGGTCACAGGACCACCCTGGAAAAAAATAATAATTATTATGTATAAATTTTAAAAATCTATAATTTTTTTATCCTTAAAAAAAAAATGTGACCACCCTAAAATTTTTTGAGATCCAATATAATTAAATTTTGGACAAAATTTGGTAACAAGCTCGGTTGTAAACTAAGGCTACAACTCTATTCAATATTTTTTATTGAATGTGAATTTTAACAAATCCACCATTTAATTACATTTTCTTCTTAAATCATCCATACTTGCAAAATTTCAAGAAGAAAAAAGATCAATAACTATGTCATCAATCAAATATTTAAATTTCGAGTATTTGAAGTCTAAAATTATACATAAAAAATAATTTTATAGATCGAATGGTAAATAACGTCCGATTAGCATGAAATTTTGTCGTGTTTTAAGAATATAGAGAACATGTAATTTATTGATTATATTTTCAAAATGTGTAACAATGTTAATTCATTTAGTGAGAGTAACTACAACAGAGTTTGTAGCCAAATTTTGTTTTTAAACTTTGATTCCCTTAAAAATATATTAGGGTCCTTACAAATAAAAAGAAAAAGTCCAAGAAAAATCTTATTTAACTAAACTTTTGAAGAGATATAGCTTGCAACATTAATAATGAGACTATCATGTAAAGAAAATCAAAATATATAAATATATATATATATTTGTATAAAGAAATTGTAAGATTTTATGTATTTGCGTGTGTATGTGTTTTTATTTTTATTTTTATTTTCTATTTTATTTTATTTTATTTTTGTGTTAATGTATGAAGTTCTCTTTTTATTAGATTTTATATAATATAAGTTTCTTAATGACAATCCTCAAAAAAATTCCTGGAGCCTCCACTGAATTCTCTTACTTTCCTTGTTGGGTGTGAATCTCATATACTAAGATTGAAGATGATTTTAGGGTACAAAACAATGAATGGAAACATCTTAGGGACATATGGTACACAGCTTACGACATCTTGACAAACATTCTTCATATGACACGGTAATGTCGGGTTTGAAGCAAAATCTACGTCTAAAAAATTTATAGCAATTTAAATCTACTACTTTACATGTAGATTTAACAACAAGAGGAATGGGAGGTACGACGAGTGGAGGAAATGAACCGAGGAATGGTGACAAGAGAGTCATCAACTTGAGCTAGAACTAACCAGAAAATAATAACTAGCATAATCATCATTGCTCTCAGTTTCCTCATACCACCGACATCCATAGCTCTTATTCCAACAAATAAAATTTTTCACTGACATCCATAGCTCTTATTCTAAGGAATAAATTTTTCTTGATGCTTGAACTTAAAGCAATGATTTATAGGGTCTAAAGTCTAAACCCTTCACCATGCATGAATTTACAGAACATTATAAATAAATAAATATATATATATATATATATATATCGGTTAGAACTTTAATTTATCATTAGTTTATCCAAGTATGTGTTTAAGAATTATTGTGACTTTTGAAACAAGTATCATGGCTTCTCAATGAACCAAAGCATGAGTTATATAGGGGCTAAACCGTTTATCATGCATATGAATTTATTTTTTATTTCAAATCTATTATTAATTCTTACTAATTAATAAGTCTAATTCACTCCGAGTGAGCTAGTGATACTTACTATGTAGATTTTACAAATTGACGTATCACCAATTAAAAAAAAAAAGTTATTTAAAACATTCAATTTATTATATTGTTTGAGTGGCACCAATCATATTCTTGCCACATCAGTTTGTTAATTTTTTGTCATAAAATTTGTATTAGTTTTAGCATTTTTCATTTACTTAATGGTGAATTGGTGATTGTGTTGTATTTTTATTAATTCATAATTTTTTTTTGTATGGAAAATATGCTAAAGTTAATACAAATTTTATTATAAAAAACTTACAAATTGATGTGACATTTCCATAAAAGAATAAATGAGTATTCAATTACTTATTGTGATCAGTAACATATCAATTTATAAAACCTATGAGATAAAAATAAATAAATAAATAAACAAAGTGCAAGTAACTCACTTTTTTTTATTTAAAAAAAAAAAAAAAAAAATCCTTACTGCCACATAATTTGGGGGCCTTTCTTTGTTAAAGGCCTTCGGCCATGGCCTAAATGGGCTAGGCCTAGGGCCGGCCCTTAAGGGGAGATGGATACTTTATCCCAGATGATGGTTTGGATTCAATGACTGATGATCTTGATTGGGGCTTGCATGACAAAAGCAAGCTTGGTTCCTCCTGTTACTAGAAAATATGAAGTGATTAATAATATGTTATTGTTGCAAATAAGGATAACATGCAACGAAAGATGCGTGTATCTTTACCAGAGGACTATGCTGAGAAGCTCTATGCACAGAAAAGTGGCACTGGGGAGTCAGATATGGAACTTCCTGATGAAGTTAAGGACTATAAAACTAGAAAACTGCTTGGAGATGAGGTCATAGAGCAAGAGGTTTTATGGAATTGACCCCTATACTCACAGTCTTCTGCTTGATTCCATGCCAAAGGAGTTAGATTGGCCTCTCCTGGAAAAGCATTTGTTTATTACAGATGTGCTCCTCCGTACTTTGAATAAGCAAGTTAGGAACTTCACTGGGAGTGGAAACACCCCTACGATGTATTCATTGCAGCTTGTTATTGAAGAAAATGAAAACTTTTTGAGGATCGTGATATAAAAACTGTGAAAATATGTCAAGGTATTCTGAAGGCCATTGATAGTCATCCTGATGACAAATATGTTGCTTCCAGAAAGGTATACACATCTTTTTTTTTTTTTCTTTTGATAATGGTATACACATCATTATTTTGCTGCATGAGCATGTAATATAAATTTGCCTCTCTTTTGGGCTGTTTCTCTCCTTGACTTGTTCCTTACTTTTCCGATACTGATTTCCCCCATTCTTTTATTGTCTATTGGGTTGTGTTTTTCTGGGGCTTGGTGTTGTTTGCAACAAAGAAGGTGGTTTGGGAGCAACTGTTGATGGGATCCAATTTCTAGCTTTAGTAGAGTGTAAAGATCCTGCTCCAGAATTTTACAACATCTGTCTAGAAAGGCAAAGGTTTGATTCACTTCAAGAAGTATGTGCTTTAGGCTTGTTATGTTTCCATTTGCCCTGGTTTCACCGAGGTTTTTTAATCTGATCATACATTATTACCTAGCAGGATGATGTTGATGGGTATGATTTGGTTGTTATTGATGCTATGCGTAAGGCAAACTATGCAAGTCTAATATGTCACTCATGCCGTCCAAATTGTGAAGCAAAGTGAGTTCTGTTGTCATACTCTTTTGTTGTTTATAACCTACCTGCAGACCTTCCCTTATGTACTCTTGACGAGTTCTTGAAGTATTATGGAACATAACAAAACTGAATTGATCTCGTATTTTATTTTGGGACTGGACATAGGCATTACAATTTATAAGCGGGACACAAATTTCTCATGGTTGCTTTATAATAATGTAAATTTCCATAACAAAACTAAATTGATCTCGTATTTTATTTTGGGACCAGACATATTTGGGATTATAATTTATAAGCGGGACACAAATTTCTCATGGTTGCTTTATAATAATGTAAATGTTGTGAAACTATTTCTTTCATCACTTGAATTTCTTCAGTCAGAGCGTTAGTCATTATGTGAAGACCAGATCATCTAATTAAATATAAATGTTATATTAGCAAATTTTCTCCTGTAGATTCAGCTTTAGATGCCAAATTGTTTACCCAAATTGTTTACTAATACTATAACTTGTTTATGGGTGGAATCATGCCACGTGTAATCATACTTTACCTCTCTACTTTCTTTTTTCCTTTTTATATAATTGTTTTATCTCACAGATTATGAATATTACCATTTACTCATCTTATATATGAATTGCCTCGTTTAGTTATATAATTGTGAGTGAACCTAGTGTTTGATCATCCTATATGTTTATCTGTGAATTCAGATTTACTGCTGTAGATGTTCATTACTAGATTGGAATCTATTCTGTACATAAAATTCAATATGGCAAAGAGATCACATTTGATTTTAACTCTGTTACAGAGGTGTGTCTCTTTTGCGTTTGTCTTCTGTACTCTCTAGAGAGTATTATACATATTATCAAATAATTTCTCTCTCAATTTTGCTAGAGTAAAGAAGAATATGACGCGTCAGTTTGTTTGTGGTAGTCAATTTTTCCGGGGCAGCTACTTGAATCTAACAGGCAAAGGGGCTTTCAAAAGGTATTGGTTTTTAAGGCAATTATCTGGAATGTTTATGTCAAAAACAAAAGAGGAAATAAAATCGTGAACAAGTCTGATCAGGTTTCAAAGCCTGATAAGTGGCTTTGACTGAACATCCTTATCATTTCGGATTAGCATTGTAATAAGGATGCTTTCTGATTGGCGTAGAAGGCGCATGCCTGATCAGGTTTCTGATTTCATAATTGATAAATTGTTCTTATTTTTCTCTTGTTGAGGTTGTTGCTTCCAGTTAATTCTTATTGGTCCTTTTCTACTTGATTTTCAAAGTTGCTTAAATTCTGTTAATTAGCTTATATCGTCCATGCATCAGGTTCTGGATGAATGGTATGGAATTCAGGACCGTCATCAGTTAATGCTTGAAGCTTGCGAACTAAATTTGGTATCCGAAGAGAATTATCTTGACTTGGGGATGGCTGGTTTAGGCAGTTGCTTGCTAGGTGGGTTGCCTGATTGGGTGGTAGCCTATTTAGCTTGCCTGGTATGCACTTCTGCTGGCTCCTAATATTTGTTCTCAGATTTACCTTTCCACTAGTAGTTTATTTATGCTTTTTGTTTTTCCTAACTTCCATTTTGATTGAAGGTAGGTTTATGAATTTCGAAAGTCCAAAGCTGCCTGCGGAGATTCTAAAGCATAGTTTGGAGGGAAAAATGAAATATTTTTCATATATATGTCTTGAAGTTGAGAAGAGTGATGCTGAGGTTCGTATCTTTTTGCATGAGACAGGCTGTGGGTTTCTACAATCAAAGGCTTCAAAATTTGGCTGTTACTCTTAACAAATTGACTACCTTCTTTAATTTTGTTATGCTAAGGAGTGTGGTTCAAGTAATAGTCCTATGTTAATGGTATCCTTTGCGGTGTCCTATGTCTGTGGTTCGAATCCCCCCCCCCCCCTACTGTCTACCTATCAAAGAAAAGAAATTGTTAAGTCATTGTGCTGATTCTCTGAACCAGAAAGTTGTATGATAACGTGACTATGATCAGTTTTGGGTCTATAATCTAGAATTCTAGTTTAAAGTGTTTTTGAATAATTTGATAGTTGAGGGAAAGGGGATTTGAACATTGGATGTCCCCGTTGGAAACACCAAGAAGTGCCAGTTGAGCTAAAAGGCTCATGGTGAATCTTAGTTTAAAGTGTTGAAGTTGAACTTTTGTGCCATTCAATTACTCCACATTTTTAGTCTTTACATTCTGATTTCCTAGCTTTTTGAAGATGTTAATCTGTTTGAATTCTGCTTACAGTTGAGGTATGTTATGAGATGCATTTTTTTATTACCCAAAGGAAGCAACACCCCCTCTGGAGAGGCTCTGAGCCCTGTAGCAATTGTATCCTTACCCTAGAAAGAAGAGGGATCATTTGTTAAGGAGGTTCTTCAATGTATTGCTCCTCATGTGGAAGAAGGCATATTAAATGATCTCAAGTCCAAGATTCATGCTCATGATCCATCAGGTTCCAATGACATTCAGAAATCTTTATTGTAGTGAGCTGTATGCTTTTCTATTTTGTTTCAGTATGTATGAACTTAAAACTTTTAAATCATGTAATCTTATGGGGGAATTTTCTTTATTTTAAAGAGCAATGGGCCCGAAATCTTCCATGTACCCACAAGTCTCAAAATGATGCTGCAGCTGACTTGATCCATATTTATGCTTACACAAAATACTCAAATAATCTGTCTATTGACATTATCAAGTGTCCTTCCTTTGATTTAAACCAAATTACATTATACATGCAGGAATATAAAACTGCAACTTCTTCACCAGCTTACATTAGTCCACTTGGCTTGGGTTCAAGTGCCAAGGTTTAGAAACCCTCACGGCACCGTGTTTATGGCCCAAGGAATGAAATTTCTGGTGGCAAGAATGGTGAGTAGTGAGTTTATAAGCTCATATCGCGTTTAAGTACCAGGCTCTCTAAAAATTACAAGGTGTATTACATTACACCATCCTACCCTGACCTGGCATCACCCAAAGCATTGGGCAAACACTCTTTCCATAGACGTCGTAAACATAGTGAATAGTCTTGGATCAAATTTTTATCTAACTTTGTTCCAGACTGACCTAATCCACATCTTGATACATGTTGATGGAGTTATGAATAAGTTCTTTTGGTTGTGAGGCATATGCTATTGATGGCTCCTAACTAATTGCTTTTGGTTGCTTATTTCATGAAATTTAATGGTTGTGAGGCCTACTTATTTTGTAGTCTAATGCAACTATTTTTTGTTAATTATATTGCAATCTCATGACAATAGGTCATTGCTTCATGATACTTATTGCAATATATTTCAAAATAAGTAACAAAAAAAATTTGGGTCAAGTTATTGCAATGATATTTTTGTTGTAATTGTTTATTGCTTCTTATTTTTCATAGTAATAGTTTGCAAAATAATTGTTATTAAGTTATTTAATGATATATTCATTGTAATAGGCAATTACTTTAAGATTTTCATTGTAATAAAATGTAAAAATAATTGGTATTCATTTATTGTTGTAATTTCTTCATTTTAAGTTATTGCAACAATTTTCCTATGAATATGTGTTAGTTGGAGCAGTATGAAGAAAATTTTAGTTCTATCTTTTGTGTTCCTCATATTCTATGACGTTTTGGGTGCTCATTTGGGTCGAGTACAATGTTGGTCCTCTTTAAGCCCTTCTTGACTTCTTGGTCTTTCCATTCATATGGAGTGTTCTTGAAGCATTGATAATTGCTAAGATGAATACTATAATCCCTAAGAATGGTGGTTATGTGATTTGGGTTTCAACTGCATCGGGTCCTTATTAGGGGTTTCAACAAGGTTCGATGAAATGGTTAAATGGAGTTATTGATAACGCGTCTACCCCTGATCTATTTCTTGATTATTTGAATTCGGCATAAGTAGTGGTTTATCGAGAATCCTAGTCGTGTTAGCATTGACTATAGTCATCACTTACATGAACTATAGGGGATTAACCATTGTGAAATATTTTGTCAATTATTTAGAATCTTTTGCAATAATATTTGTGGAGTAATAGCTTATTATTACAAGATATTTAAAGCGGTAAATAATTTATTGCAACAACATAAATATTATTATATCAAAATTTCATTAAAATATTTGGAGTGTATTGATAAAGTAAGAACAACGATCAAATCTAATAAGGCTAAGTTTCTTGCTAAACCATCACATAAAGTCAAGAATTTCGACTTCAAATAATCAAGAAAAGAGGTAGAAATGAAACTTTCTTAAATTTATCTACCCTAGGAAAAGGTACTTTATCAATTAACACATTTTCATCACCACTAGAGTCTCCCATTGCACCAGATGCTTGCCTATTTGTTGTGCTCCTTAATATTTGCATGCATCATCATGTTCTCACCACAATAAATAGTTTTTTGCAATAAACTCAAGACTATTATAATAAACACTTATTGCAACAACAACCAAAAAAAAAAAAAAAAAAATATTACACACACTTGCAATTTCCTCTTAGTGTTGCTTTTTGATACAATAATCTATTGCCATAAACTTTATTGCAATAGTTTGCAACGAAATATTTTCGTTGCAATAAGTTTTTATTGCAATAATTTTGAATTTATTGTAATAAAAAAAAATTCATTGTAATAAACTTTTTTTTTCTTTTAATAGTTCGATCTTGCAAATTGCATGAGTTTAGGTGGTGTAACATGAATTTGGATGTTGGTGTGGAGACCTACAGTCGTTCTAAGCTTGTATATGAAGCAATTAAACTGAAAAATAAGGCCTACTTATTTTGTAATCAAATGCAACTATTTTTTGTCAATTATATTGCAATCTCATGACAATAGGTCATTGCTTCATGATACTTATTGCAATATATTTCAAACAAAGTAACAAAAAAAAAAAATTTGGGTCAAGTTATTGCAATGAAAATTTTGTTGTAATTGTTTATTGCTTCATATTTTTCATAGTAATAGTTTCCAAAATAATTGTTATTAAGTTATTGTCATGATATCTTCATTGTAATAGGCTATTACTTTAAGATTTTCATTGTAATAAAATGTAAAAATAATTGGTATTCATTTATTGATGCAATTTCTTCATTTTAAGTTATTGCAACAATTTTCCTATGAATATGTGTCAGTTGGAGGAGTATTAAGAAAATTTTAGTTCTGTCTTTTGTGTTCCTCATATTCTATGACGTTTTGGGGTGCTCATTTGGGTTGAGTACACTATTGGTCCTCTTTTAACCCTTTTTGACTTCTTGGTCTTTCCATTCATATGGAGTGTTCTTAAAGCATTAATATAAGATGAATACTATATTCCCTGAGAATGGTGGTTATGTGATTTGGGTTTCAACTGCATTGGGTCCTTATTGAGGGTTTCAACAAGGTTGGATGAAATGGCTAAATAGAGTTATTGATAATGCGTCTACCCCTAATCTATTTCTTGATTATTTGAATTCGGCATAGGTAGTGGTTTATTGAGAATCCTAGTTGTGTTAGCATTAACTATAGTCATCACTTACATGAACTATAGGGGATTAACCTTTGTGAAATATTTTGTCAATTATTTACAATCTATTGCAATAAGATTTGTGGAGTAATAGCATATTATTACAAGATATTTAAAGCAGTAAATAATTTATTGCAACAACATATATATTATTGTATCAAAATTTCATTAAAATATTTGGATTTTTTTACAACAAAAATTTTTGTTGTACAAAACTATTACCTCAAAATTTATTACAATAACTCGCATCAACTATTGAAATGACACAGATGTTATCTCAACAATTTTTTATTTATTTTAATAGGCATTTTTTTTTTTTTTGTAGTGTTTATTTTGGCCCTCGCCCCTTGCAGCTGAACTGCCTTAAGTTCATTTAAGGTTGACTTCAATTGCGTTTTATCTTTTTGGCTTGATTTTGAATGTTGTTATTTGCTTCTTCATGTAAGTTGGGAAACATAAAATAGCCTAAATCTATTTTAATATTGTAGCAAATTAACTTATGCACTTGCTTCGTCATACCCGCTTCTTTCTTCTCTGCTGTATTTTTGTGGTGATTAGGCATTTATATGTTGGGTGTGAGTCATGCAACAATGTGCCTTATTTCCTTTTTGGCTTTCTTGTACATGTATTCTGAGTAAACAGAACAAAGAATTGGGGTGATGCTGGAGACATGAATCACATTATTACATTATTTATGTTGGGTTATAGATTGACTAGGTTAATTAATTCAATTACTTAAGTTGATTAATTAGGTCAAATTACATGCAAATCATGGAGGCAAACACAAATCACCAAATAAACTAAAGAATAACGAAAATTAAATTTGACACAGTATTTTGCTGACTAATGGGAAAACCTCCCACAAGACAAAAAGCCCATTAGGTGATTTTCAAGTCACCACTCCCAAGAATTACTAATCAAGAATCAAGCGATTACAGATAAAAAAAACTTATCACTACCTTGAACTATCCCAAAGTACTAACCTACAATTAAACTTTCACTTCAATCCCTAATTGGACTTGATCTTGTAGAGACTTCTATCCTTTTACACGGATCCAAGTACGTGACTAACTTCCCAGTAACTGATGTTTATTAGTTCTTCACTTCAGTACACATTAAATATATGGAAGCACTTGGTTACAAAACCCTAAGGTGCACAAGAATGCAGTAGCTTCTCCAAAAGTATATGAGTTCTCTAATTGAGTCCTTGTGTCTTTGATTACTTTAAAATAAAGCTTTTATAACCTCTAGGAGTTTAGTAAACGAAACCCTAGTAATTCAAGTCATCATGGACCGAATATTGATCTGAGAATTTTGGATCTGCGTAGCTTGATTAATTGAGAGGTGTCGAGCTAATGTTAAGGTCCTTCATTTAATCTCAATATATGCTAGTGTCGAGGTTCAATATTTCAGCTTTTCTTCATTTGTTTCTTGGTTCAATATTCATGCCTTCAATGATATCACTTGTTTTGATTGCTTAACATACTTCATAATACTCTAAATACATCTTAGATCTATGCAATTACAAGTAAAGTGCATTTTGTCAAAAGATATGCCAACACATGAAAAATATGACACTAACAAATTATTCAACTTCCACACATTTGGAAGAGAGTTCTAAGTCATCTTATGAAAGAGAAGAGACAATGAAGTCATCTTATGAAAGAGACGAGAAGATCATTTACCTGATGGCTATAAGTATAAGAAGAAGCTCAGTAAATCTTTGACTAGAAGGAAGTACATGACTAAGAGTAATGGCACTTCCTTTGCAAATGGTGGTTTGGATTATGGAGAGTATGCATTGGATCGAGAAATCCAAAGGCATTTATCCAATTGAATAAAAAAAAATCTATGGACTCAGAGTGAAACATCTGATGACAAGTCGTCTAAAGATGGCAAGAGTAATAGTGAGAGTACAACCTCAAATACAAAAAGTGATTTGGATTTGTGATCAGAAGCTCGAACTACTTAGTTAACTGGGCCAACCCAAGATAGTTTGAGGCCTAAGGTAGAAAATTTTAACGGGGTCTTTTTATATCTAAATATCACTTAAAAAGGTCGTAACTTTTATTTACTATAGTTTATCTAAGTACATTTTTAAGAATGGTGACTTTTGACCAACTAGTAACATGGCTTTTTGTGACCTCTGGAAAAATCTATGTCGATTGTAAGTAGTAATTTTTTATGTGCATTTGTTTGTGAGAATACAACTTTTTTTTTTTTTTTTTGGCTAAACTTGACCTTAAGCATGATTTAATATTTATAGGTATGATTAGTGTTAGAGGAACCCTTTTTTAAAAGTTGTTATGTAATAATTTACTGGACAGTAAACAATGGTTCCGAAAGACAAGCGAAATTGTGCGTCGAAATAAGGCGTGGTTATCCAATGAGATTAAAGATTCAGCATAAAAACCATTGTTTATAGCCACATCAATTTTCACAATCTCATTAAATATATATGGGTAAAAGATCATTTTTGTTCTTGAATTTTTATAAAAGTTTGTTTTTTATTATTAAATTTTCATAAGTTTATTTTCCGTCCCTAAACTTTGCAAAATGTTCTACTTTTTTTATTCTGTTTATGTCTATTATTTTATTTATAAAAATATGGACATATGGCAAAGAGCTATTGGCACACATAAATTAAAAAATAAAAACTAATAGGTAATAATTTAATTTAAGAATATATCAAGATTTGAAATAAAAATTCAAAACACCAAGATATCAAAACATAAAAAATTTAAAAAAAAAATGAATGAAAGATTAGTGAAGTTTTGGTTGAATATCACTAGAGATGGACAACTAAAATAGGTATTATTTTTTTATTTTTTTATTTTTTTATGTTTTGGTGTTTTAAGATTTTATTTTAAATTCTAATAAATTCTTAACATAAATATGAGCTGGAAGTTTTTTTTTTTTTTTTTTTTAGATAGCTAATGTGGCACCACTCTGCAAGGATGCTGTAATAAAATCTGTAATACCTCTAGCATTGCCTAATGTTTAATCAATCATGTACCAATAACTCTTTGCCATGTGTCCATAATTTTATATATAAAATAATTTGGTCCAAGTCAGATACCACATTATCTTTATTAGGCCACATAGGACATAAATTAATGTACATAGACGAAAGGACAAAAAGTAGAACATTTTGCAAAAATTAGACATAAAAAATGAACTTTTATGACAATTTAGGAACAAAAATGATATTTTATCCAATATATTTCAAATTTCCCACGGCTAGGCCAGTTCCACAAATAATTCTATCCGTGGACAAGCTTGAATCCAAAAGAGAAATTATGGTAGCAAAACAAATCCATAAAAAAAAAAAAGTAGCAAAACAAAATTTGAAAAAATAAAGCCTTTAATTCTCAACATAATTGCAAACAAACTACAAACTTGAAGGGGGAAAAGAATCCAAGACAAGAATTCCAAAAATAATTCTCAAAGAGGATAAACTTGAATCTAGAGAAGTGTGATTGCAAAACGGTGCTCCATTTGTTTCTCAACATAATTACAGTACAAAACTTTCAAATGTTTGGTGTGACATACAATTTTTCAAACATAAATCACCAAAAGTAGCTCCAGCGACCCGATCATCCATCAAATGAGGGGAAAGCTACAATATGTTTTTGTAAAATTCTTTACCAAGTTTTTTGTTGGTAAAACGTTTTACAAAATTTTAAAAGAATTTTTTGCTCAACAAAAAACATTTTAAGGTTTAACCAAATTTTACAATGATGAAACAAACATGAGAAAATGCATAAAATATTTTTCCAAAAGAATGTTAGAACGAAAGAAATAAAGCATTACTCTCAACATAAGGAGACAATTGATAATTACATTATTTTCATTCAAGATCTAAATTTTCTAAGGACATAAACCTACAAATTGCACTCCTAATAGTGATGTCATCCTGAAAATTTTAATGATATGGTTGAAATGGATTTCATTGCAACCATCAACCATAAGTATGAATTTCATTTCGTTCCACCCAAAACGGCCAAAATTTTCTATTCTAATTAGTTAACTAATATGAAACACTATTTTATTCCATTTCATTCTAAATTCTAGCTCATTATACTAAATTCCACCCAGTATGGTGATTTCAGCCAATATGTAAATGAACCTTTTTTTTTTTTTAATTGCTTCCCTCACATATGAAATTTTATTATTATTTTCTTTTAATAATGTGTTTTTCTTGTTTACTTTAATCACATGACATAATTTTTTTTCTTCATTAACATATATTTTTTCTTTTTCTTGTATATGTCATGTTATATATCTATATTATGTAATGATGATATTAAGAATGTGTATTATTTGATTTTGAATTAACAATTTAACATGTATATTATGCAATGTAGACATCAATGTATATAATTTTGTAATATATATAGGCACATACACAAAAACAAAAAGTTTTAGCGATGATCCCAAGACGGTATGCATATGCATAGGCTAATACCGAAATGTTTTGTTCTAATGGACAAACCAAAATGGTATTCAGAACATTGTGATTAACTAAGAAGACAAAGGATTGGATTAGCTTCAAACAAAAGAATTCTAATACAAACACAAACTAAAGCTCAAGTTTTTCTGCAACAAAGGGAGAAGGGTGGACGACATGAGGCTCAAGAAAATGCAAGCCTAGCGACCAAAGAGATTTTGAAATTAAGTTTAATTCTGAGGTGAGGGCTAATCCAAAACCTCCATAGGCTATTCTAGATACTATCAAAGCTTAGTTTTGCAATTACCATATTAAAAGTTCAGATTCCACTAGGATTGGGATAACGGAATTCTACACGTATTGATTTAACTGTAACAAATGGGAGAACCGCGATTAATAAAATTCAGCACACTATGTCTTCTTTAAATGGTGAGACTCCATTTTTATTCTTTTAGATGGAACTCCCAAAACATCTTAGTGATACTCAAAAGACCTCCTATTCTTCTTTAACTTTTCAGCCCATGCAAGACAACTACCATATGCATTATTCCTCAATAAATCCTGAAATTTATATCCTATAAACCCAAACATGGCCAACATCAATTAGCATTGAAAATCCTTATTGTTCTTGTTATCATAGGTACCATTTATGAGTAATTCTTAAGTACTCTCAGAGCACGAAAAATAATACTCCTTCCTTTAACATTCATAGGGAAGTCTGCTCATTAAATTCATGTTAAAATCTACAAGAAATGTGAGAAAAGAGAGCACTATTTCTCTGTGCTTAAAGAGTACCTAAGAATTTCCACCATTCACAACCCTTGAAGAGAACATTTAATCCTCAATTTTTTTTTCTCTTATTTGAGAAGAGCTCATTGGCTTCACAATTATTTCGCTATTATTGCATTAACACGTATCTAAGTAATGATAAATTGATAATAACATTGACCTATGAGGCATAGAGCTGACATATATCAAAGAACATGTGAACCAAAATCCTTGATCGCTTACTGTCACCCTGAGTAACAAGCAATGAAATAGAGATAACATTTCATAGGAACAAGAGCAGCAGTAAATATTAGAACTTGAACAAAACAAATAGAGAAAAATGGTTTCAATTGAATATGAACACATTCATAATCCAAAATTCAAAACTACTAAATGCTTATGATAAAAGAGAAGGGGAAAAGGACATCATCCTACTCATCTGTAATAAAAGGTCACATATACAAACAACACAAAATTGTTCAAGTAAAATAACATAAAATACATCATAATCTGTGATTCAGTCAATTTACAAATTAATAAACAACCAACCAAATAATTAGCCAAAAAAAAAAAAAAGCATTCTAAATAATTATAACTTTTTTTTTTTTTTGAGAAAATAAATAATTATAACTTAGTCTGTACTAATAGTTCTCTCTCTAGTCAAAAATTTCATTTCATTTTTTTGGGAAGAAAATCAAAGAGATTAAAATATCCACCCAACCATAAGAAAATAGAGCAGAAGTTTTAACAAGAAACACACAAAATAATGGAATCAACATCCAATGAACCAGGAATTTAAAAATGTTCATATATTATTCAGTCAACTTACCAACCAATTATTCATCCAATGACCATTACCTTGTATCTGACCTCAATATCAGCAAGGCCAGTGATCAGAAAACAATTAAATAACAAAAAGAAATGAACACCCAAGCTATATGTTTAAGAACACAAAATTAGATCATAAAATTTGACATTATTACAATTGACTGAACATTTACATATTCTTTCACATTCAATAGAAATGAGAACTGCATCAATGACGAAGAATCACAATCCATAAGGTTGCAGTTGCATTATCCTCTTCTTGATATCACTTACAATCTAGCCTTACCAATAACAAATATATGTATCTTTTTGTCAGCATGTCAGGGGATATATATATATATATATATATATTCCCTTTCCATTCCTTTATAAACTCCCAAACACACTAGAGAAAATGAAACATGGTACATTCTATTCTTTTAAGATCTATCCATTCTATTTCATTCCCTTCTTTTATTAACTCCCAAACATAGCCTCACAATCTAGCCTAAAGACCCTGAACAGAGCAATTGTAATCTGCATTAATTTTTCTTTGATGTGTAATTATACCCTGCATCAATATTGATATCCAACAAACATCATGCACCCTATGTACACAAATATTAATTTCACATAACTGTATATGATAGAAAAGTGCTACATCCACAACATTTTCACAATAAATCATAGGTGGTTAGTTATTATTGGTTATAATTTGAATCTATCATTAAATTACATTTTTGCCCCACTAATAACAACCTGTAACAACCTGCCAATTACGATTTGTTGTGAAAATGTAGTAAAATGTCGTGGACAGCATTTCTCTATATGATAAGTAGACTCAAACAAGGAGTAAAGAGCAACAATTTCCCTATTATTAAACTAAAATTCCTTCAAAAATAATAAATAAAAAATTTTTAAAAAGCCACCATCCATAACCAAGTCAAAAAAGGTAGAACCTCATAAGCCATCACCAATTCCTGCTTGATGTACCAGAAATAACATCCAAGTTCCTAATGGAACTCATGTTGTTCCCACCTGAATCTTTACATGCAAGTTGTTTTTCTTGAAAGTTCTAACTCCACCAGATTTGACTTATTTTAACCCATTAAATCCTGCAAAGCAACCCAAAATAAAACCCTCACACTATCCATATTATCTGAACTGTCAAATTCTGTGCACAACTGCATAGCCCAATTTGAACAGCTATATTCAAAGTAGAACGCAACCCAAGTTAAAATAATTCATCACTTCAACAATTAAGCATAACAAAAATATTTCATTTCACCTCCATGTCCAAACTTCCCCCACTTCAACTACATTATATTTTTGCAACAGAACTATAAGAGTACAAGCTAGACTCTTCATATTGAATAAATCATTCAGTACTTCTTTGAAACTCACTACTACTCCTTTAATACCTCCAGAAAAACTGAAGTTATTATCCTCTCTTCAGTCATGCGATTTCATCTCTGAACTCCGTATCACTCACCACATGCCTGGCATTCTTAGCATCAAGAAATGCCTTCCAAACTTTAGCTCAACTCATAGTTACATAAAAACTTAAAATATTCCTATCATATCCCTCAGATCCCCTTTCTCCAATAGCCAGCTTTTCAACCCCCGTGAAAATCCATCACCACTAAAACATAACTAGTACAAAACAACATACAAAACCGACTAAAAAGAAACAAAGATGTCCCAAGATTTTTGACAGATACTCTTAACTGAAAGGCAAGCATTTACATCTTCTTGGTCATCATAAGTATAAATCAGAGTAATCATAAAATATAGCTGCACTTAAGCACAACAGACAAAAAACACCATTGCCGACCTACCATACCAACCCATAATCCAGATACTACATACAGTTTTTCATAGCATCAGTGTAAAACAAACCAAACATAAACATTAGTACTCAACCATAACAAAAATCCTAGATCCCTCTTCAATCAAATCTAGACATACCAACTTTCTCCCACACCAAACTTCCTGCACACATAAAAAACCCAGACACCCAATTCACTCAATCTACACAAGCAACACATTCTTTCACCACAATAAGCAAACTCAAATACCATTTTTAAGGCAATAACAATAGCCGGAATCCTATAAAACAAGAATCGTCAACTGTAATTGACAATCCTCAGAGTCTCACAGAACAACCAGTCAGTCATCAACAACACTCATATCATCAAATTTCATCAAATGCAAATTTCATCACAAACACACACACATAACCACGATAACTGGAATCCGAATTGAGTAAAATTTACAGAATATAAAAATTAAAATTCACCGTATTTAACATTCCTCAGTAACTAATCATACACATATCACATTCTCACATAATAATAATAATAATAATAATAAGTATCACCAAATTCTCATCAAAACCCAACAAACCATTATTACCCTCTGGCCTTAAGCTCGGCGAGCCGCCTCGACAGATCATCCTCATCGACCTTCTCCGACGTGGACTCCTTCGTCGGCACGGCATGCGCCGCCGGCTGAGGCAGACCGACGGAGACCTCGAGGCCGTAATCATCCGCCACCTGTTGCATCAAGCTGTTCACCTCCCCTTCCGGCGTCGACAGCGAGGTCGAACCGGCCATCGCGCTCTCCATGAACTCGGCCTGGACCTCCATGTTCACAAACTGCTTCTCGAACGAGTCCATAGTCTCGGACATCTTCTGGAGATTCCCGGTGGCGAGCGATGACTCGAGGGACTTCACGATGTTCCCCATGGACTTGTTGATCGTGGACATCTTCGCCTGCGTGTCGAGGCGAGCCACGACGGCGTCAAGGCGAGAGGCGAGGCGGAGATAGTTCATCTGCTCGGTGCGTTTACGGATTGCGTTCTCGGCGTAGATTCGAGCTCCGTCGATGTTGCCTTTCTCCATGGCTTTCTTGATCTTCAGCTTCTCGGATTTCTCCTCCTTCTCGCATTTCTTGGCCTGGCGTTGGAGCGATTTGGATGTGAATTTCAGCTCCATGATCTGGTTCAAAAGCTTCTCTGTGTTTCCCATGGCTGAGAATTTGGGAATCGGATTTCGAATTCTAGGGTTTTGCTTTTTCAGAGAGAAAGAGAGAGAGAGAGGGATTTGTTGAATTCTGGATTTGGGTTTGATTAGGGGGTAAGAGATATGGAGGAATGAATGGACGGTGCTGATCTTTTGGACCGAAGCGAGTAAGCGTTAATCACCGTTGGATTTATGTGGGTCCGGTGTGAGCATGTCGGGTAGGTCCAGATTTAAATATTCGGATTTCTGAGTTCTGAGTTCTTTCTGAGGAAATAAGGAAAAGTAGAAGGAAATTTCTACGAATGAGGAAATAAGGAAGCGTGTTTGAGTTAAAAGCGGGACAAGGTAACCGTTGAGATTGGAATAGTAATTAGAAATGCTATTAACTTTTTTTTTCATTTTTTTGGGTTAAGAGTCCTCTTTGTTGGTTGAATTTTAGGAAAGATGGGAAAAAAAAAATTGAGAGAAAATGGGTGAGAAAAAAATTTTTGTGGATGTTTGGCCGGAGGGAGGAGAGGAAAAAAAATTTGTGGGACCTAAATTTTTTCTCTCCGTTAAGAGTTATGACAAAATTTCAACTCTATTTTTTATGTAAGTAGAATTCATTCTATACAACCCTAAGATATTTTACTAAGAATAAAATTTAGTTATAAAATTGGTTATAGTTTTAGACTATATAACCTTACTCAATATCTTTATATTTGAGATGAATTTTGACAAATTTAACATTGGATTACATATTCTTCTTATATTTTTCATACTTGCAAATTTTTAGAAAATTAAAGGTTAATAGTTAAATCATCAATAAATTGTTTAAATTATAAGTTTTTGTAGTTTAAAATTATGTATAAAATATAAACTTATAGATCATATAGTAAATAATATCCAATTGATATAAAATTTTGCGTGTATACTAAGAGCGTAAAAATTAAAGGTTAATAGTTAAATCATCAATAAATTGTTTAAATTATAAGTTTTTTATAGTTTAAAATTATGCATAAAATATAAACTTATAAATCATATGGTAAATAATATTCAATTGACATAAAATTTTACGTGTATACTAAGAGCATAAAGAACATGTAATATAATGATTGGATTTTTAAAATATTTAGTAATATTTATTTTATTGAATAAGGTTATAGCATTAAGCTTAAGCTATAACTAATTTTGTCATTTTTCTAATTGAGTTAACTAGAATTCACATATTATTAACCATTCTTAAGAATAGTCGAATTCTCAAGTTTGAATTGACTTGTTAATAACTACTTGTTAGATTGGTAGTTGTGAAATATTTTGTATGATTAGACTTATTATATACCATACTAGTTGAAGTCTCATGCTTTGAACAATTTTGCTTATGTTATTTAATATATAATTTATTTGAAAAATAATAAAAAATGAATAATTATTAATACATAATTTTAGAATTCACACCTGACATATCGAGTAGTTGCTTATAACAAAATATTTGTATCTGTTATGTCTATTATGTCTATTATTGAGTAGTATATCTTTTCTTACCCAAAAAAAAAAAAAAAAGACTTCTACGAATTCAAGCCATAAATAACATATGCACTAGATATTTTAGTTTTTCCAACATACTTGATTGTATAAAATAAAATGAATTTCTTTTTTTGAATGTTAAAATATATAATCAAGAACAAATTTCTTTTTTTGAACGTCAAAATATATAATCAAGATTGTTTTCATGTATAAGTGAATGTTATGTATATAAAAATTTTGATTCTACATATCGTTTTCTCCAATACCCCAATAAATTTCAAATCCTGCAAAAAAGAAGAAATTGTATGAAAGAGTCAAGCTTGAAAGTTGGCACTATAACATGCAAACAACGCACTGGTTACCTCCATCACCAACTCAGTACAAGGCCAACAGTGATGGGGCGATTTTTCTGGACACAGGCACTGCTGGCATCGGAGTAGTGATACGAGATTCAGAGGGTATGGTGATTGCAGCGCTATCGGAACGCATTCCATTACCAGCCACAGTGGAGGACGTGGAGGCCTTGGCTTGCAGGAAAGCCATCTCTTTCGCCATTGAACTCAATCTACAAGATGTAGTTTTTGAGGTAGACTCCGAGATCATCTACAAGCATCTAGTTTCGGACTCAAAGTGCATGACAGCTTTTGGTCACATCGTGGAGGACTCACACAGGCTAGCTACAAGTTTGAGAAGTGTGTCTTTCTCACATGTTAGACGGAAAGGAAATAAAGTTGCTGATAAGCTTGCTAAGTTAGCAAAATTCTTGTATGAACCACAAATTTGGCTTGAAGACATCCACAGTGATGTGTCAAACTTTGTAATTCTTGACCGAAGTTTTCTGTTTCAGTAATGAAATTTCACGCTTTGGATTCTCAAAAAAAAAAAAAAAAAAAAAAGCTGGCATCGGAGTAGTGATACGAGATTCAGAGGGTATGGTGATTGCAGCGCTATCGGAACGCATTCCATTACCAGCCACAGTGGAGGACGTGGAGGCCTTGGCTTGCAGGAAAGCCATCTCTTTCGCCATTGAACTCAATCTACAAGATGTAGTTTTTGAGGTAGACTCCGAGATCATCTACAAGCATCTAGTTTCGGACTCAAAGTGCATGACAGCTTTTGGTCACATCGTGGAGGACTCACACAGGCTAGCTACAAGTTTGAGAAGTGTGTCTTTCTCACATGTTAGACGGAAAGGAAATAAAGTTGCTGATAAGCTTGCTAAGTTAGCAAAATTCTTGTATGAACCACAAATTTGGCTTGAAGACATCCACAGTGATGTGTCAAACTTTGTAATTCTTGACCGAAGTTTTCTGTTTCAGTAATGAAATTTCACGCTTTGGATTCTCAAAAAAAAAAAAAAAAAAAAAAATGCAATATATGTTACTTTGAAATTTAATTTAATTCATTTAATACCTAATTTCTTAATATTTTCATTTTCATAAAAGTTAGAACTTGGACTATACTATATATGCCACTTTGACGGAAAATTATTAAATAGTTCAGGTGCAATACTCTTGGAATACGTGAGTATTATCCCACTTTGACTAACTTAGTTGCTTAATAGTGAGATAAAAAGTGATTTTAGCAAATAAAAAGTTAAACTTATTTGTTTAAAATCAAACTTATACAAAAATAAGTTAAGCAGCAAACATGTAATACAATATTACATAATTTAACATATCATGAACAAATTCCTTCATATCATAGTTACACAAGATTTCATGGGGCCTAATTGGCACCAAATTTTAATACATTAATACCAAGAAATTTCAATTCCACTGCAAAATATAATCTTAATTTCATGGGGCCTATTTATAATTCAAGTTAATAAAGTAGTTTACATGATTTTTACCCAGGATGTTTATGTCATAAGTTTTTCTTTGGCAAAGGAATTTACAACTTCCTAGCTAATAATTAATTTTAAAACCACTTTTGATGAGACCATGTTACAATAATTAATTTTGTTTAAAGAGTTCAGAATTATGCAGAATCAAACACAAATGATATTTTACTTTAAAAAAAAAAACACAAATGATATAATGAGGTGAAATGCCAAACCTTTACTGTCATATCATTTCCGTATGTCATTATTATCATCATCAAGCAGATTCTTGATAGTATTTGGCACATTTGGGGCTCTTTAATTTGTTGAATTGGGTTATTTGGTGGAATTTGAGTTGGTGAATGCTAAATTAGACATGGCAAAACGGGCAGGTCGGGTCGGGTCAATCGAGTTGCGGGTCAAACGGGTAACTGGTCAAAACGGGTCATTTTAAGAGGGTCAAAATCAGGTTCGGGTTGCGGGTCGGGTCGACCCGTATTTTTCACATGAATTTTTTTTTTTAATTTTTTTTTTATATAAAAAATAACATGTATCTATCATTTGGAAAGTTATGCAACAAATTATTTAATGTAAAAATGTATTATTTTGAATTCACCACTTATATCAAGAACGAACTCAGTTAAACTTATTAATACTTATTCAACAATTTTAAAATTATACAAATCCTAACATTACTATCTAAAACAAAATAACACAAAAATAAGTAAAACAAATACATAAGTTTTATTTCTACACAATATCAACATTCCAAATATAAAACAAAATTACAAATGACTTATTGGATAACTCATTTGATAAAGAATAAAAATATATAAGAAATTTACAACCTTGAAAATTAATTTTATAATCTATTATCAGTTGTGGTTGACGCTCTATTTTAATTTGAGATATACTTTAAAATTTGATTGCTTACTTATTTATACATGGTCTCTTTTATGAATATCATATTATTGTTAAGCAACATACACTCTAGGAAATATCATAATTTATTTTGAAAAGCCGTTTATTTTGGACATAAATTATTAAAAAATAGGTCTAAGTATTCATAATTTATGCTAATTTGATACTTTAGCTTCACTATTTTCACACTTGTGAATATTTCTTACATGTCTACAATTTTAAATCTATGTTTTTAACTTTACTGTAACCAGATTATCTTGGTATGTACTTTGCTATTTGATGTCTAAAAATATTTACTCATTACAGAATGTTCAACCATTAATCTTTCAATTAATTTGTATATAGTTATGTAAATGTATCAATTGTTTCCTTAAAATTCACAATAAATAATTAAACCAATATTGTCTTAGTTTTACTATTTTTTTTACCCAAAAAAAAAAGTTTTAAAAAAATGGTTCGGGTTCGGGTCGGGTTTGAGTCAGGTCGGGTTGACTCGCAAAAAATACGGATCAGGTCACGGGTCAACCCATTTTTGTTTCGGGTCAAAAAAATTGGGTTCGGGTCGGGTATTTTTCAGGTCAGATCGAGTCGGGTCAAAAAATTCTAACCTGTTTTGTCATGTCTATGCTAAATAGATGCTGAAGTATGCAAAGAACGTTTATTTTCTACAGAAGATAAATGTTTATATCATGATTGGGTAAGTTTTTGGAGTGTTAAATGTGTACAGTTGGTAGGTAGATGGTACTTTTGGCGCTAAGTGATTGTATATCATTGTAATCCTCATCTTGTTTGGTTGCTAAGATGATAAGACAAAGAAGGACTACATGTTGACAATAGTAAAAAATAAATGGTAAGAATTCAATTAGACATTATTCAAATTTTAACAAAATAACAAGAATAAAGATGAAGTTAAAAAAAAAAAAAAAAAAAACTATATATATATACACACTAAAAAATCTAATATATATATATATATATAAACTAAATTATATAGAATATTGTTGGACTTTGGTCTATTCTGGGCTTGATGAAACCTACACTGCTATTATTGTTAATCAAGCCAATATAAATCAAATTCTATTTTATATTTTATTTATTGAAATCATACCTTACCAAACACGTACGTTTGACTTCTAGTTTTTTGTTTGTTTTTTTCCTCAGATTTTATCAAACCATTAGAACTCCAGGCAAGTTGAGTGGTAATTATTAAGTTTTATACAAGCTCCGAAGACTCATCAATGGAGGAATGTAAACACATTGAGAGAGAAAAGAATTGAACAATACGAAACTTGTATGAAATGAATTCAGTGTATTAAGCTTAACATGCTCTGTTCTTTATATAGTGAGAACAGAGGCAAGAAAGGAAAATAGAAAGAATAACTAACTGACTATCCAATCCCTGTTGTACACGTGTAATAGACCTGTAACTAACTCTCTTATCTGTGGACTATAAACGACAGTCGTTTTATGATTACTTATTCTATGCTACATCATGCAATTGTAGTTTACTCCTACATATACAAAACTACAAGTAACAGATACAAAATTCATACAAACACTAACACTATACAATTTACAATTACGAAGTATCTCAATACTCCTCCTCAAGATGAACCATAGATGTTGATGAGATTCATCTTGGATAAAAGGAAGTAAAATTGTTTGTATCCGAGTGCCTTTGTGAAGCAATCAGCAATCTGGTGTCTAGTAGGAACATGAAAAGTTTTGATCACTCCATCTTGAAGCTTACTTCGAATAAAATGACAATCAACCTTTATATATTTTGTGTGTTCATGAAACACTGGATTTGCAGCAATATAAAGAGCTGCCTTGCTATCACAGTACAATGAGGCAGGCTGAGTGTGATCTAAACCAAAAGTCTTAAGCAAGGCCAACAACCAAACAACTTCACTTGTGACAGTAGCCATTGCTCGATACTCTGATTCTGTAGATGATCTGGACACCACTTGTTGCTTCTTGCATTTCCAAGATATAAGAGAGTCACCAAGGAAGACACCGAAGCCTGAGACTGACCTTCTGGTATCTGGACAAGCTGCCCAGTCAGCATCACAGTAAGCCTTTAGTCTTAATTCAGAACTTGTTGATAAGAATAAGCCTTGGCCTGGTGTCTTCTTAAGGTACTTAAGTACCTTATAAGCTGCTTGTAGGTGTAGAGTTTTAGGGGAACTCATAAACTGACTTAATTTATGCACTGAATAGCAGATATCAGGCCTAGTTAGAGTCAAGTAAAGCAGCTTCCCAATAATTCTTCTGTATAAGGATGGATCAGGAACATCTTCCCCCATTGAGCTCCTATACTTAGCTGATTGATCCATGGGCACATTAGCAGGTTTACTTGCTAACATACCAATATCAGAGAGTAACTCTAGAATGAACTTTCTCTGACATAAGTTGATTCCTTTTTCAGTCTTTGCAACTTCAAGACCCAAGAAGTACTTCAAGGTACCAAGATCTTTGAGTTTAAACTTGTTATCTAGAAAGACTTTGAAAGTGTTGACTGCCTCCACATCATTGCTTGCTATTAGGATGTCATCCACATAAACTAGCAAGATGAGAATTGAACCCTTGCTGACCTTAGTGAAGACAGAATAGTCTGACTTAAATTGGAGAAAACCATGATCAAGAAGAGTGGATGAGAGCTTGGCAAACCACTGTCTACTTGCCTGCTTCAAACCATAAAGTGATTTAGTGAGCTTACACACCTCCCCCTTGCTACCAAATCCAGGAGGAGGAACCATATACACTTTCTCATGCAACTCTCCATGCAAAAAAGCATTATTTACATCTAATTGAGACAAGTGCCAGCCATACACAGCAGCCACAGCCAAGACTGTTCTAACTGTCACAAACTTTACTAAAGGAGAGAAAGTCTTATAGTAATCAATTCCCTCGGTTTGAGTAAAACCTTTAGCTACCAGCCTAGCCTTGTACCTCTCTATAGACCCATCAGCTTTAAGTTTGATTTTATAGACCCACTTGCACCCAATTGGCACTTTACCAGAAGGCAGCTTGGTTATGACCCAAGTTCTATTAGCTTGAAGAGCATCAATCTTAGCCTTCATGGCAGCTTGCCACAGTGGATCAAGGAAGGCTTCAGCATAGGAAGTGGGTTCTTTGGTAATAGACAATGCAACAGAGAAAGCTTTGTGGGCAGTAGACAACTTAGAATAAGAAAGAGTAGAGGAAAGTGGGTAGAGAATACCTGGACTGGCAGTGGAATCATGAGGAGGTATGAGTGGAGCTGAGACCAAATTGCAGTGATGATTAAGAGTGTTGGTGGAAGCTAAATGACAGTGATAATCATGGAGATATGAGGGAGGTTTATGAGACCTAGTGGATCTTCTAACAATAGGTAAATCAATTGAGGAAATAGGAAAACCAGAAATGTCAAGTGGAGTAGAAAGAGCAGGTGGAGAAGGAGCTAAATCAGGATGAACAAGGTCTAGGAATTCATCAGGAGGTACAGCAGTGTCAATATGATTGAAAGGAAGAGAAAATTCAGCAGAAATAGAAGAAGTGGGTTCTGGAATTGAAGGTTGAGATGGAAATATGTTGTGAGAAGTGGAAGAAGGGAGATGAACAGGTTTAGGCAACCAATGTTTAAAAGGAAAGATAGATTCTTTGAAGATAACATCTCTAGAGATGAAAACAGTTTTGGCGGACAAATCATACAACTTATAACCCTTGGTACCAAAAGGATATCCAAGAAGTATGCATGCCTTTGCCCTAGGATCAAACTTGGACCTATTCCTAGTTAAGGTAGAGGCATAACAAAGACAACCAAAGGATCTAAGGTGTTGATATGATGGAGAATGACCTAAAAGTTTCTGATAAGGAGTAAGATTACCTAAAAGAGGACTAGGAATTCTATTGATAAGGTATGTGGCTGTAAGAACACAATTCCCCCAGAATTTCAAAGGTAAGTTGGCATGAAATCTTAAGGCCCTAGCAACATTCAACAAATGCTGATATTTTCTTTCAACAACAGCATTTTGTTGTGGGGTTTCAACGCAAGAAAGCTGATGTAAAATGCCATTAGACGCATAAAATGAAGAAAGAGCAAACTCAAGACCATTGTCACTCCTAAGCACCTTAATGGACACCTTAAATTGATTAAGGATCATTTGGAAAAAGGTTTGAATCAAAGAAGAAGTATTAGATTTAAGTTTCATCAAATAAACCCAAGTACATCTACTATGATCATCAACCAAAGTAAGAAAGTATCTTGAGCCATTTAATGATGAAGTGGAATAAGGGCCCCAAATATCAGCATGAATCAAATCAAAACAAGATGAAGAAACACTTGTGGATTTAGGAAAAGGTAACTTGTGTTGTTTAGCTAGTGGGCAAAAAAAACAGTCAAAAGAATTGTTATTATTGCAAGGAATTAAATCAGGTACAAGGTGTTTCAACAAAGCTAATCTTTGTGAAGATGGGTGACCCAATCTATAATGCCACAATCTAACAACATTGTTTGAAGTATCAACAACATGAGAAGACTCAAGATTACAAAGATTGACACTTTTATTACAAAGGAAAGAAGACAAACTAGATAGAACCTCTGAAACAGAAGTAGGTAATGTGAAAGAATCAGTGCACTGCAAAATGTATAGACCTCCGTGTCTCTTACCTAGCCCAATCATCTTCCAATGCAGTAAGTCCTGAAGAAAACAAAATTGAGAAAGAAAAATACAACAGCAAGAAGGATTCTGGGTTAGCTTACTAATGGAGATAAGATTGAATGAAAAGTTTGGAATACAAAGAACATGTTCTAAAGTTAAAGTTGCTGAGACTTTGACAGTGCCAATGTGAGTAACTTTAACCATGTCACCATTAGGAAGTCTAACTGAAATCTGAACAAATGAAGTAATAGAAGTAAAAAAATGGATAGAATGTACCATGTGGTCTGTTGCACCACTGTCAAGAATCTAGTCATATGGACTGATGTGAGAAGTGTTGACACTAGAAGAAAAAACTGAGTGTTCAAGGGAAGGGGAAAAGCAGATACCTGATATGGTTTGGGCTTGGAGATCCAATGAAGGCTGAATAATGATGGTAGCAACTTGGTGAGCATTGTCCAAACATATCTCTGGTGGTGCTTGAGTGCCAAAATGACATTGGGAGTTCAACAACCCAATCAGCTGCTGATATTGAACCTTGGTGAGTGTGACAGGTTCACTATTATGATCTTCAGCAGTGATTACATTGTTTGCAAAAGACTGACCAAGTTGGCTACCTTTGTTCTTGAACTTATACCCAGAGGGGTATCCATATAGCTTATAACATTTATCAACTACATGTCCCATGGCTCCACAATGAGTACATTGTGGTCTGCCATTCTTGTATTTAACAAAGTTCTTGATGTTCCCAGATTTCGACCCAAAAGCTGCTAAAGCTGATGAAGCATCAACCAGGACTTTCTTCCCAGCACCCACCTTTCTCTGCTTCTCATCTTGAAGCAAAAGAGAGAACACTTTGCTAAGAGGAGGCAAAGGTTCCAAAAGAAGAATTTGGCCTCTGACAGCTGCATATGTCTCATTCAGCCCCATCAGAAAAGACATAGTACAATCCTCAACTTGATGACCACATGTACATGTCCTATAATCTGAAAATTCATCCCAAAGTCCCTTGAATTTTGTGAAGTAAGCATTGATGGTTAAGTCTTCCTGTGTCAAAGAACTAATTTCTTTCCTTAAGTCAAAAATTGTAGGTCCATTCCCTTGCCCAAATCTGTATTGTAAGTCAAGCCATACATCCCTGGCAGTCTTGAAGTAAACAATGCTTGATTGCAACTCCTTAGAAACTGAATTAAACAACCAGGCTAGTACAGTGCTGTTGCATTTACACCAAGCTGTGTAATGTGGGTGATCATATTGAGGTTTAGGGATAGAACCATCAATGAAGCCCAATTTTGTTTTGGCATCTAAAGAGATGAGAATGGCCCTACTCCAGGTGTTATAGTTCTCTTCAGTGAGAAGTTGAACCACCAAAGAAACACCTAGATTATCTCCACTAGATAGAAAATAAGGACTAGATGTGATTTCCCAAGGGTGTGTAGTGGGAGCAGTAGCACTAGCTGTACTCTCAGTCATACTAAGTGCAAATTATCGAAGAAAAGAATGAAGATTCAAGGTTCCTAATCAAAGAAAATCAAGAATTGATTTTCTCAAGAATCTTTCAAGAAACAAGAAATGGATTCTATGGATGATATAAGGATCTTTTATATGCAATTCACAATCTTGTTGAAATTTCAACAGAAAATTGCATATTAGGAACGAAAAGACTCTAAATTCGAAGAAGAAAATTGAAACCCTAAAATTGAAGATTTCAATTTCAACTATGAACCAGAGAGTGAAGATCAAGATTTTAACAGATTAGGAAAATCAAGACCTAAATGATGATGATTTTAATGCAAGAATCAACAGAAAATAATGAGACAAATTTCTAGTTGATCTGGAAGAAGCATTAAGAAATCAAGAAGGAAAAACACAATCGAACTAGGAAGAATCAGAGAATACCAGAATGAAATGGTCTCTGAACTAGTTCATGCTCTGATACCATATTAAGTTTTATACAAGCTCCGAAGACTCATCAATGGAGGAATGTAAACACATTGAGAGAGAAAAGAATTGAACAATACGAAACTTGTATGAAATGAATTCAGTGTATTAAGCTTAACATGCTCTGTTCTTTATATAGTGAGAACAGAGGCAAGAAAGGAAAATAGAAAGAATAACTAATTGACTATCCAATCCTTGTTGTACACGTGTAATAGACCTGTAACTAACTCTCTTACCTGTGGACTATAAACGACAGTCGTTTTATGATTACTTATTCTATGCTACATCATGCAATTGTAGTTTACTCCTACATATACAAAACTACAAGTAACAAATACAAAATTCATACAAACACTAACACTATACAATTTACAATTACGAAGTATCTCAATAGTAATAGCGATTTATACACCTAGAAATATTGCCCATTGAAGAAGTCCACATTACATTTGTTTGTACTTTGTAACTTGTTTGTACATTGGATAGAATTAGATAAAGCAAAAAGGAAAGTGAATACTTTCTCAAAAAAAGAAAAAAAAAAAAAAAGGAAAGTGAATAATGAAGAAAAAGCTGGAGTGCAATGTCATGTCATACCCTATACGTTGGGCTCGTTCAATTTTTTTCTTTGTTCATAAAGGCCCAAGACCGTGAGTATGGCATAGGCCTTCAGGCCTTGTAGGAGACCGAACCTTTCCATGCCATGGGGAAGTTTTGAAGTCCTGATTTATCATAAGCCCACCATGAGAGTGTAAGGTTGAGTGATAAGCAGATGGACTATGCCCCCGAAAGAAATGCAACAAGGGGCAAGGCTCGGTACAAGCAAAGTGATTGAACCATGTTAACGGTAGTTCTAGTATCCATTTTATAACTTTTTATCATAACTCTGACATGACAGATTGTAAATAGTTACCTATCACTTCTACATGAACCTACCATTTTTTCTCTGCTACTCACACTCTTCCATGTCACAGTTGTGGTAAAGAAGTCGTGAGATAAATTATGGTACTAGATTTTCTCTTCAGTTAATGGGTCATGACAAAGAAAAATGGGTCTCAAAAACCGAGGACCCATAAAAAGACATTAAAATACCTTAGGCATATTTTCACTTGGTATATGCATAGTTATCAAAACGTAAATTGTATCATATCATATATAGTAAGATATATAAACATCTAATAAAATTATAAAAAAATTATAAATACACACACACTGACACACACATACATAAGGTATATTAATTATAAATTCAAAATATATTAAACCAATGACCAATTTAATTATTACATATGTAATAATATTTAATAAAACTAACTAAATAAATCAAATTAACATATGTTTATAACACACACATTCAAATTGTGTATTTGACATGAAAGATTATCTTAAATTTGTTAGGTTTAGTAATTGGGCCCGTGGTCTTAATGGTTGTTAGTAGTTGTTAGTAGGAATTAAGGTTGTGGGTTTTGAGAGTAAGAAAAATCTAGAAATAAAGTTAGGCCCGAGACTTGTTACTGATTTCTTTTTAATATGGTTTTCAGACTGGACCATTCAAAGAACCAAAAAATGGAGAGGTTTAAGGTTTTTAAGATCGAACTATGATGATATTATAATTACTTTAGTAATTAATTAAAACAAAAATATAGATATTAGATTTATCAAATTAGCAAAATTGAGTAATATATATATATATATATGGGGGAAATGAAAATTTTTAAGCATATTTTTACAAATTAAATAAGAAAGTTAATAAAAATAAAATAATAAAGCATGATAAAAACATTAAAAATTATAATTAATTTTTTAAGTATAAAAGTATGAATATCTTTGAAGGATTTTAAATAATACATCTGCAACATTTTCACAAAAAATCCTAGGTTGCAAATTGTTATTGGGCAAAGTGCAATTTCAGTGATGAGTCTAAATTATAATTAATAACAATTTGTCACTTATGATTTGTTATGAAAATATTGTGGTCGAAACATTTCTTGTCGTAATATTCTTGTTGTTGTTGTTGTCACTCTTGTTACTTATTTCTATAATGAAATTCAAAGAAAATACCAACAGAAGATGCTCTCTGCAAGTTTTCTATGCTTAATGTGCTTCCTTTACATTCCATCTCCATAATGATTTGATAAGAAGGCTATTGCCAAGTTTCCAATGTTCCGCACTTCCACTAACTAAATTACTTACACCTGAAAGAGGGAGTTGCAACAACATTTCCACAACAAGGGATTGCCAATTTAAGGAATACTTGGTAAATGATGTCATCAATAGGCTAGAATACCAAGTTTTCTAATGTCCCCGTTAAGAAACTTTTCTTTTTTTTGGAAGAGAAAACCTGGTATTTCATTAATTGAAATTGGAGTACAACAGTAAGCACATGGAAAAAACTAACAAGACAAACTTAACATTTCGCCCTGTCAGCTAAGAGGAGATGTTGTAGCATCGGTGGCTCTGCACCTTCCCAGGTCTGGGATTCTGCAGTACCTTTGGCTATCTGTGCCAATTCATGAGCCACACTGTTGTAATCCCTTTTCAGGTGCTACACTTTCCAGCTACTAAAGGACTGCAGCAAAGCAAGAACTCCTTGAATAACTGTTCCTGCTTCTCCATGGCTTGACCGTGCGATGATTGCTTGAACCACTGCTAACGAGTCTGTCTCTAGTATAATCTGGTGTAGTCCTCTTCCACGGGCTAAGAGGACACCTTCTTCGACTGCGAAAGCCTCAGTAATTTCTGCTTCGTATGATCCAGCCATAACCTTGCTTCTTGTCACTAAAACTGAACCTCTGCACTCACGGATTACTACTTCCACACTTGTTGCTCCATCCACATTTATTTTGTAAACTTCAGTGGGAGCTGCTGCCCAACCAACTTCAGGGGGCTATTTCCTTAGCTGACTCACTGTCATTGCTCCTTTGTAATTACCTTGGATTCATTGAGCATACCCCCAAACTTGGGATGGGACCACGCCGTGGCAAAGATAATTTTGAGATCCTGGGGGGTACCTGCATTCATAATCAGCATAGCAACATCCACAAAGTCTTTGTTCTCTGCTAGAAAGTTTATCGGGCAAGTATTCCAGCTCCACCACACATCCCAAAGTTTAGTGCAGTATAAGAGGGCATGACTAGTACTCTCAAGCTCCTTTTCACATAGAGGGCACTTTGTTTCAATGTTCATCCCTCTCCTTCCAAGGTTTGGTCTAGTTGGCAGCCCCTCCATGCAAGCTCTCCATGCGAATATTTTGATCTTGGCTGGGAGTTTTAGCTGCCAAATTTTTTTCCACAAAGGGGGTTCTATAATCTCTAGATGAGCTTTCCCCAACCTCCATCTTTTCCACTACTGACAAGGCTCCATAGTAGGCACTGCTGACTGAGAATATGCCTCTTTTGCTACCCACCAAAATTATCTTATCCTCTGGCAGAGTATAGCTAAGTGGAATGTTGAGAATGACATCCATCTCAAAAGGTAAAAAATACCTTCTGATTTTATCCACCTTCCAACGCCTTGTGTCCTCATCAATCAAGGATGAGACCGTAGGAAAATCCTCAATATCTACTTGGGGAGAGCAGATTTTATACGTGGTTGGGTATGGGCAGCCATTTATCCTCCTTCCATTCCCTACCCTCCATCTTGATTGCTTAATTTTATAAAATATAAATTATTCAAATATGACAATTAAATTATATGTTTGAATTTAATTGAGGAAATCCAAGGTACAGTTCTTAAAGAAACCAAAAAAATAAAAAATAAAAATAAAATTTTAACACTTGTAATAACATAAAGTAAAATCAATATTTATTCCATGAGTTTGCCATATGTTTCCATTTCCAATATCACCAAAAGCAGAACAGAACGTTCTGCACTTACTTCCCATCCCAACACCTAAATTCTGACAATTTGATGAAAGAACCAAGTCTTCTGCCCCCATATAAAATTAGCAACAAAAAAGTAAAAATAAAAAAACAAATTAATGAACTCAAAAAAATCCAATCCTATCCCAAAATTACCCACTTAAATTGCCAAGATCCTATTATCCAATCCAAACCCCCACAAATGCCCCTTTACAGAAAAAAAAGGGGCCTAACTACACAAGATAACCCTTGTGATTGCAAGAACAAAGCAAGACATTGTGAAGAAGAACAAGGTGACAAAATCCCTTGCAGACCATTTCCTGACCTCCTTGGCCTCAACTCGCAAACTCTTTGCCCTTCGAAGCGCATCAACCTCCTTCAACAAGTCGAATTCGAGCCCCTTCTTCTTCAGTTCTTCAGCACACTTAGCCAACAGCTTCCCATCCTCTTTTTCCCTCTCTAATAGCTTCTCCAAGTGGACCTCCACATCGGTCTTGTACCGCACAGCCCAGATGATTCCGAGAGAAAACAGAATGGAACAGAGTGATGGGATCCATGATCTGTGGCAGGCTAGCTTGTTGTATCCAAGTGGGTCATTAGAGGAGGAGGCATTGAAGAGGAGGACTAGAGATATGGAGTGGAAGAGGAAGAAGAAGATGTAGAGCATTGTGATTTCTTTTCGGACCGAGTCGATTTGGGTTTCTTTGAGGGTGATTCTTCCAAGGATTAGCTCCTCTTCCTTGAGCCATTGCTTGAGAAGAAGCTTGTGGGTCGGTGTTTCGGCGATTTGGTGAAGTGGGTGCCGTGGTTTCGATTCCATGATTGATGTGTTTGTACTCTGATCAGCCATGAATTTGTATAGAGAGAGAGCGAGAACTAGAGATTTGACAGATTGAGAGAGAGTTTTGAGAGAGGAGAAACAGTGTGGAATGCAAGGTTTTTCAAACGGTCAAGTGGTTTTTGTTTTTGAATTTCGTAACGGTCGAATTGGAAATTATATTTCCAGGAATGCCCCTAGTCGGTGAATTAAATAAAAAACCGTGCCAGCGAGTATAACGGCTACCAGCTTTTTCTGAAGTAGCTGGCATTCGAAATTCCACATTCGTCCTCAACAGATGACACACGTATAGGAGGCTTTTGGTTTTTAAATTACTTTAGTCCACTAACTATTGAACAAAGTTTCACTTCCAAAGTTTCAAAAAAAAAAAAAAAAAAAAAATCCATAAATTAGGATACATATTTGATAATTTATATTTGGAGACGGTTTGGCTGGAGCGTTGGCGTTGCATGTTTACGTTTTTTTTTTTTTTTTTTTTTTTTCGCGTCCCAGCTTTTCCAAACAAAGTGTTACTGTAGCAATACTGTTGCGGCTACTGTTCATTGAACAATAGCCGCAACATGTGACTTTCTCACCCAATTTTTACTGTTCACGGATCCACAATTTTCACTTTTCAACAACTTTTTCATTAAAATGGGTCCCACGGTACTATTCACACATTTAAAAATTATTTTGCTATNGTAAAACTATGTTAATTCAATGTTCAACTCCTGATGCTAAAGTTCAAGTTCCAAAAATGATTCAATGGCAAGATGTCAAGCTTCCCAATGAATGGTTGTTGGAACAAGAATCCTCTATTCCCAAACCTGTTTTTGATGAGCTAGATCTCACAAATATTCAACAATATCTTGATGGTACTGTTAAAATAAGTTTTCAACATATTCAACCACCTTTGAGGATCAACGAAGGAAGACATTCCTTTGCTGGATCTGAAAGTATTTCAAAAAGAGATCAAGATCTCAATGAATTTTTGCAAAAGAATTTTGAAAACCCTTCTGATTTAAAATTAAAAGGTGTTTCAAGTGATAAATCCCAAATCAGCTCTGTTTACTATTCTACTAAACCTGAATCTTTCTCTCCATATGGCAAACCTGCCAATGAAGACAACGAAGATACTGGATCTATTTCTCCATCTGGTTCTGATTTTCCTCCTATTGACAACAATAATGTTAACCGTTTGAGAGTATTATATATATATATATATATATAAACCCCTAGGATAGTAGATATATGATGCTTTAGTTACTTCACACTTATTTACAAAACTAACAAGAGTGGTAGTGTTTTGGCAGTAACACTAGTTTTTTTTTTTTTTTTTTTGAGAATAAGGCACTAACACTTGTTGATTATATGAGTTCATCTAGTTTACATTTTCTAACACTACAAGCAATATACGGGTACTTGTTGATTATAAGAATCAGTTCATTATCCACAAATATAAATGTTTTCTTAAAGATTCAATAAATAGATGGCCTGAATATATAATTTATTTGCGGTGAAAATAGGGATTTATTTGTTGAAAGTTAGGAGATAATACATCTGTTCAAAAGTCATATCAAATATTTGCTTTGATCTTCTGTTAGACCATTTAAAAGCCATTATTTTGGAACCATAACCCCTCAACCACACCCCACCCCACCCCCCCCCCCCCAAAAAAAAAAAAAAAAGATTAGAAACTAAAATGGGCCATGCTTTGGTCTTTTAAAAAAGGATGCACCCAAAATAAAGCCCGGGAGCTGGACCAAATTTAACTCGATTAACAGAGAGGCCCAATATAACTACTTGAGCCCAATAAAGCAAGTACGCGATCAACTAAACAAAAACTCCCAGTCACCTCCAAGCCCTGCTTTTTATTATTATTATTTTGAGAAGAACTGCTTTTTATTAGAATTCCTTATTTCTGTTGATTTAATTTTAACCATAAATTTATATTACTGAAGGTATGGTAGAGATTAGAAAACTTGAAAAATATATTTTGCTATAATATATATATATTCATATTTTTATTTGTATTTATATTGTAGAAGAAAATATTGATAACTCGCCCTTCAACTTGAGGAATACTCAAATTTGAGTATTTCTAGTGTTATATACGCTTCTAACATTGAGTAATTTTTTCACAACTTCATTATAGATTTTAATTCTAATTATTTACTTATTTTTGGTTACTTAGCATGTTAGTACATTTTAGCCTAAAAGTGCTACATGTTTAGTTATTTTTACATGTAATTTAACTTTATTTTTCATCTTGTTGCACCCTTTCACCATATTTTGAAATTCAAAAAAAAAAAAAAAAAAAAAAAAAAAAAAAAAAGAACTCTAAAATTTGACTTTAAAACACTAAGGTAAAAAAAGAAAAAGTTTTCTCTAGAAAGAAACTCTTCAAACTCTTCATATATTTTTCTATTGGATGTGAATTTTGAAAATTTAATTATTGGATTGCATGTTTTTATTACATCCTTTATCCTTGTAAAATTTCAAGATGATGAAAGATGAATAGCTATGTTATCAATCAAATGTTTTAATTTCAAGTTTTTGTGATATAAAATTATGCATAAAAAAACAATTTTATTGGTCGAATATTAAATAACATTCGATTTGAACGAAATTCGACAAGTGTGTGAAGAACAAAAAGAAAATGCAATCTAATGGTTAGATTTTTAAAATTTATGTCCAACAAAAAGATATAATAAGAGTTTGAATTGTTTCTCTCCAAATCAGTTTGGAAAGAAACATTGAAAAAAAAATCCTTAAAACACATGCAAAAGTGTATGTGAAGATGCTTAGTGTATGTTAAAACAATGTTTAAGTTTTTTTTTTTTAATGAAAAAGAAAAAGTTATATAGACTTGATCAAATCCAGTGATCCATTAAACATTGCATACAAATAATAAGAACTATCCTCTTCACACATATTATGAGCATGATTAGGGACTTTTCTTTTTGAGTGTCATTTTAGTTGTAACGCGTGGCAAGTAGTTATAATCCTTAGGACCCGTTTGGATACAGCTGAAAACTGAAACTGAAAACTGAAAAATACTATAGCAAAATAATTTTTAAATGTGTGAATAGTACCGTGGGACCCATTTTAATGAAAAAGTTGTTGAAAAGTGAAAATTGTGGATCCTGAACAGTAAAAATTGGGTGAGAAAGTCACATGTTGCGGCTATTGTTCAATGAACAGTAGCCGCAACAGTATTGCTACAGTAACACTTTGTTTGGAAAAGCTGGGACGCGTGATTTTAATCAACAAATTTTCATTTTCTTCACTTTTAGTGAGAGTGTTAACAGAGTTAATAACATTACAACATGAATCTCTACAGCCAAGTTTAATATTAGGAGAATCAGAAGATTCATCAGCAGAATGATAGCAAGAATCAGATGAAGAAGAAGAAAAATCATCTTCCAAAGAATCAGACGAATTGTTTGATTCAAGGATTCTGAATAATTCTTCTTGATCATTATTTCCAATGTTTAACATGTTAAACTTGTTTTTCAACTTACCCGGTTTTTGTTTACAGTCTTTACTAAAATGACCAGGTTTTCCACAGTTGAAACATTTGCCTTTACTAGATTTTTGGTTAACATATTTTTTCGAAACATTTTTCTTTTTAGCATAAAAATCATTAACATTAGTTTTGTGTTTTTTATAATTTTTGTGTTGTACCTTATTCCTACAAACCTATATATATATATATATATATATTCACGTTTTTACTAAGTTTTTTTATATTCTTGAATATTTATTGTGTGCAGTTACATTTCTAGCTATTGTAAAGCCCGTATACATGTATTTGCTTCTAACTACTATGCCCGTATCTCTTGTTAGCCCGTTCAAGCCCGAATTAGGCTAGCGTTTGGCACTGTGAGGCATATAACCAGATAAGTGGTTTTAGGTACCAACATCAGGTTAGTCTAGAATGACATCATACAATAATGAAAATTACTCCTTGTATTAAAAGAAATGTACTTCTTGAACTTTGTTTTTTTTTTGGGAGTTTAAATCAACGTACTCCTTGAATTTATTTGGCCCTTATTAGCGGTTGGTTTACAACTACAACCTATTGTAACTTTTCTATTTACTTATTCTGAATGGTAGTAGAGAAAGATATGGGAATTCAAGGACGACAATGTATGCAAATTGGAATTCGAAGATAAACCAACCCTCCAAACTACCCCATTAAAATTAATCCAAAAGGGTTTGGAACTAAAGCAAAATCAAAACGGGTAAATTTTATTACCTTCTGCTGCCAAATGTCAATGATTTGGAAATCATGCCATTAAATTGGCCAAATTGAGAAGAGGAGGAAAAACATACATAATTTCTTAACGAAAAATAAATGAGAAATTAAATTATTCTCCCTCCATCCTCCAACATATTCTACCTCTTTAAATATTAAAATTTTTTTCACAGAAAAAACATTCTAAATTTTTTTCACTCCCAAAAGTTATAAGAGCATTGGCATCCGGAGTTGTCAAAAAATACCCATGTTACAATCTAAAAAACTACCTCAATAATTTATTTAACAATACACAACATCTCATTTCATATTTTTACCTACAACCCAATTAAATAATATAAATTACTTATCTCTCTCTTCCATCTCTTCCTCTATCTCTCACTCTCCACAACAAACCAACCACTAAAATACTAGACACCATCAAACCAACAACCCACTAGCCACCATTGAAACCAAATCAACCACCCACTTAACCAACACCACCACCAAACCACAGTAACCCACAACTTTTCTAATCCACCACCACCCATAGCCTCACCAATCTACTGCCACCCAAAATTGCGGGATAGATAGAGTCAAAGAGTAAGAGAAGGAGAGCTGAGACAGAAGAAAGAGTAGGAGAGTGAGAGGGAGAGAACTAAGAGAAGAGAGACAATTAGAAAATGAGAGAGAGAGTCAAAAGAGAGAGGGGAATAAAATAAGATTTTATAGTTTTACATATGTGCTATTGTAACTTCTAAATTTAAGTAACCTCTGTTCTAATTTATTTTTAGGAACACATACCCAAATCTTCCTAGAATTTTAGTATTTGGGGTGTAAAATAGTTATTTGGGGGGTTTTACACCCGGAATGCTAATGTTTTAAGCTTATTCTCAAAAAAGAAAACAAAGAAATAAATAAAAATAAAACTATGAGGAATGTCCATTCAGGTAAACAAAATTGCAAGGCTACATAAAATGCAGGGCATTGTGCAATATATTTTAATCAAGAATTACGAGTCATGTTCCCCTTCCAAAAAAAGAAAAGAAAAAAGAATTACGAATCCATTACAATCATTATCAGATGAATAGAATTTGTGCACGTGTCGATCGAGTCAACAATAATAATAATGAAAATCTTTATCCTGAAACTTTCTTTTCAGTTAGGTGCCTTATCACTCTTGTCGGTTTCACTGAAATATTAAAGAATGAAAAAAAAAAAAAAAAAAAAAGATTTATCACTTGAAACACCTTTTAATTTTAAATCAGAAGGTTTTTCAAAATTCTTTTGCAAAAAATCATTGAGATCTTGATCTCTTTTCGAAATACTTTCAGATCCAGCAAAGGAATGTCTTCCTTCGTTGATCCTCAAAGGTGGTTGAATATGTTGAAAACTTATTTTAGCAGTACCATCAAGATATTGTTGAATATTTGTGAGATCTAGCTCATCAAAAACAGGTTTGGGAATGGGGGATTCTTGTTCCAACAACCATTCATTGGGAAGCTTGACATCTTGCCATTGAATCATTTTTGGAACTTGAACTTTAGCATCAGAAGTAGAACATTGGATTAACATAGTTTTACCAGAAGGTCCTCTGTGATTTAAACAACCAGGGTTTAACTGAGTACCCAACAATCTGTAATAAATGCGATAGATCAAAGCAAAAGGTTTACTACCTTCATCCATGATATAACCAGAGGAAGCAATATTCAGAGTCAAGGCTTTAATAATATTAGGATCATCCAAAGCAAGAGTAAGATCAGGATAACAGTTAAAATAAACAGGGCCATCATACAGAGAAGCAGTAATCATACCAAGAATGCTGTCTTTAAACACCTTAAATCTAGCATCACTCAAACACATGAGACCAATAGCAACTTGAACCATACCAATATGCAAATAACTTTGTTTTTTAGCAATGAATTCGTTAATATTTCTTTTGGAAAACCAGCAACATTTTTCATGAATTTTTGAAATAAAAAATGTTTGTTCAACAGTTCTCACTTTGTAAATGGGATGAAAAGTGGTTTCAGCCCAACTAGTTTTGTAAACAGTTTTAGTATCAACTTTGGGAATGTTCCATTTTGAGAAATCAGGAAGCTCATTATCTTCAACAGTGTGATCTTCTTCATTTACAATATCAGGAGGACAACCAGTCCTGGAGCTGATAGAGGAGTTGGATCTCCATAACTTATCTATACTATCATAGTTTTAACACTCAGTTATCATGTTTTTCTCACAACTATTGCATTTCGTAACACATACCCTAAGCAACCCTATACCACACACATGCCCTACATGCCCTCTCTTGGCTCAAACGGGCCTTACAATCAGGTTCTGGGAATTCACTTCACACCTAGGGTGGCGCCAACGACGGTAAGAAGGGGTCACAACAACGGAGCACTAAAGGTTCGGACAGGCACAGACAAGGTACAAAGACACAACAACACTACCACCGGCCAGAAAAGAGTGGCTCTGATACCATAAAGTGGGAAGGGGACGCACAGCTGAAGAGAAGATACGGAAACGGAAGCACAGTAATATATATGTTGAAAGTAGTGTTAGCAAAATAAGAGAAAGCAATAATAAGGCGGTAGAACCAGCCAAGCAGTTTATAACAAAATAATTCAAAGTAAATAAAAGCAATTTAGAACCGTCCGGTATGGCGGTAATCTGTCCAAGGTGGCGGTAGCAACAAGTAGTATAATGAACATAAAGTTAACTGAAAATACTTCTTTATTGAAAGTAGAGTTAAACATTTACAGTAGTAGTAGTGAATACAAGATCTCAGAATAGATCAACAGTTACAAAGCTTGAACTAGTCCTAGTTACAAGGTTTGTAAGAATAAGGTAGTAGGTGAACAAGGTTATAGTGAATAAGGTAGCAAAGAACTCTCTCAAAGAAGGCTTCTAGGAAAGAAAGCTCTCTCTAGGAAGAATTCTAACAAAAACTTCTATTCAACAAAAAACTTCTGATTCTAATCTTAAGGGACAGCCCCCCTTAAATAGGCAAAATTCGGAGTGAACAGTGTCATGAACAGTAAAAAGTGAACAGTAATCCGTAAACAGTAATTTTTCTTATTTTTTGACTTGAAGTCTTCAGCAAATTTGGAATATTTGATAGAAATGCTTCTGACTTGGAGGTGACAAAAAGCAAGAAGAATCATTAGTGCTGCATGTAGGAGTAGGAGAGAATATATGCATAATGTCTTTTTGACTAACCAAAGTAGGAGCCATAAATAAAGAACACCAATCAATTTTGTCAGACGCATGGCCTTGTACAGGAATATCAAAGTAAGAGCAGGAGAAAATACAGTGAATTGCTGCAGTATATATATATATATATATATAAACTTACCCGATAAGGCCAAGGAAGAAGAATTGTAACAAAAGAGAAGTACTTATTGGTGGTCTGTCTCTCCTATACGTACAAAGAAAAAAAAAAGTATGGCAAGAAAATAAAGCTCAAAACAGGTTGGAACAACTTATTAAGTACGTAATATAAGGTTAACCCCGTACTTCTCTAAGAAATACGCAAAGGGAACCAGTGCAACCAGCGCGACGATGTTCCTATAAACTGGGAAAACAAGCAGGCTTATACCCATGTTAAGTGCAATCTTCAAAATAATATGGTTCCCCGCAAAGCCTAACTGGCAGACAATCATGGCTAAGTGCAGCTTGGCACGTTCAGGCACTGCACACATTCTTCTAGCAGAGTCTGAACTAGCTTCCGCCATTGAATCCGACACAGACGTCATAAAGGAAAGACAAATATGTAGTATCACTCTGCACTATAACCTAAGACTTCAGCAAAAGAGGTAAGAGACAAGTTGTTCCTCACAAAACCATTGAATGTGGAGCCTTATATTATGAAGTTGAAATTTATTAGATGTGGACCACTATATTACATATTTTTAAAATAAAACTCGTTTAGGCTCCATGTGAAAGGAATATGATTATCATTATATATTGTTTATTTGTTTATTTGGAGTTGAACGTTTCAGATTTCGACTGGCAAGTTAGGGATGAGTTTTTTTCAAGTGAATGGGTGTGATGTAGAACAAAATCTTTAAATTAATTTATGTAATTTGTTATTTTTGGTATTGTTTTTGTAATTTTCGTTATTTTAGGTTTAGGTTTTTTTTTTCCTTATTTTTAGGTGTTTTTAATATTTTTTAGTTCAAATTTGATTTCTGTTATGGTTAAGTATTAATTATGACTTATTTTAGAATATGTCAAATTTAAGGGAGCCTTCGAAATAGGCCCCTAAATTTGTAAACGTTTTTTTAAAAATTATTATTAATAAAATTAAGAGTTTTTCTCAAACTATTATCGATTATGGATTTAAGGAACCCTTAGTGGATTTGAGGTTTACTACCAAAAACTAATAGTTTAGTAGTTTCTGATCCATCAAAGAGAGTATAATATCTTGAACTATTTTTTTTAATGATATATCTTGGTTGCTATGGTCAGTGAGGACTGAGAAGAGAGTAGCTAAATTTGTGTTTCAACCGGGTGCACTGCTCAATAGGGGCAAATTTTGTATATTGAGTTATTGGATGCTAAGAGGTTGTTTGGCCACCTTTTTTTGGTCACTCAATTTTCGTCACTCATCACTCATCACTTATCACTCAATACTCATCACTCATTACCCATCACTCTAAAATTAATACCCGTTTGGCCCATCACTGAAATGCAATAACTCAACATTTTTCACACTATTTTGTGGGCTCCAGCTCTGTCACCCACTGCAACTTTTTCTTTTTCTTTTCTTTTCTTTTTTTTTTCACTGGGTTCGGTGAGTTTCCCAGTGAAAACAAAAAAATAAATAAATAAATAAAAGGAAGAAACCCAGGGACGGGGAACCCAAGTGTTTTTTTTTTTTTTTTTTTTTAAAAAAAGTGAAAAATAATCTTATCTTAAAAAAAAAAAAAATTCTTTTTTTGAAAAGATAAACAAAAAACATTTTTAATGTTTATAAAGAGGTTCAACTAGAATAATTGTGCCATCAATGCAGTGATAAAATATTAGAAACCTGTCTTTAATTACCTAACAACAGTAAATGACCAACAGGCAACAGAAACAAATAATTGAAGAAAAACTAATCTAAAGTACATAAACAATGAGGGTAACCTGATGAACAAAGTGAGGCCGGCTTGCCCAAAAAAAAGCTTTACAACGAAGTGTGTTCATTGAAATCCCTTGTCATTCAGTGAATGCATCATTCAAGTCCCAACTCCCAACCCACCTGTACAAATAGTTAGGAAAGTGTTTTGAAGCTATAAATAACAATTATAGAAACTGAAATTATGGCCTTGAGATGCATATTTTGTAGCTAAATTTCACTAAGAGGACGGCTGACGTGGTCCTCCCAACTAATGAGACAAAATCATCTATGCAAATGTGTAAATGAGCTTCTTAATCAGCATAAGAAATAGAAAATAAAAATTACCACGTGATATCACATTTGCATAAATAACAATATTTTATTGGTTGGGAGATCAGGGAAGACCACGTCAGTAGTCCCCTTATAGACCTAATAATTTATCCTAAATAACAACTTAAGAAACTGAAATTATGGTCTTGATATGCATAATTCTTTATAGGACATTGTGTCTGGTTCCTTTGTAGTCATTCCCAGCTGCTCATGCCTACTAATTGCCTTGGTCCTCCAATGCCTTTCAATGGAGACCAAACCAATCTCAAGGATTTTTATTTATTTATTTATTTTTAACAGAAGGAAAATAAGTCACATTCACCAAATTTTTGATCACTTGCAATGTACAATAATGGAAAGAGAACCTCAACGGCTCAACCACACATGATGTCTATTTGTATACAAACAGTTCACCTAAAAAATTTATAAAGACTTTCAATGACAATATAGGAATTAATACTTGTTTACAAACGGTTCACCTAAAAAAAATGACATACACCTGTAATGACAATACAGTAATACTTGTTTATATACAAACAGTTCACCTAAGAATATTTACAAACACCATGTAATGTCAGTGACGACTGATGACAGAATAAAGAGATTGTAAAGCTATCATCTTGGTGGGTTTTTTTTTTTTTGGAAAGAGAGAGATAGTTTCACCCTATTGCGTCTGCTTCTAACGATAGATTTGATGACAAAATAAAGAGATTGTAATGCTATCATCTTGTTTTTTTTTATATTTTATTTTATTTTTATTTTTTTAAAGAGTTTCAGCCTATTGCGTTCGCTTCTAATAATAAATTTTTATTATCAGACTAAGACACCAATCAATTTTTGGTGTAGGCGGGATTAAATCCCAGATTTCTTATTCAACCATCAGAAATTTTACTAGTTGAGCTAATTGAAACCCACATCTTGGTGGGGTTTTTAAAAAAGCAATAACTTGACACACAAATTTTTACAATTACTTTTCATAATTATTGATGTAATTGTTGTCAAATAAAAGTGATAGACCAATATAAAATTAGTGCACAATTGACCACCTTTTCAAATTGTTAAAAAAAAAAGAAAAAAAAAAAAAGAAGCTAATTCACAGATTTTCACAGTCCCTACCTACATGGTTTGGGGCAGTCCACGTTATAGTGACCTACCACAGAGTGACTAAATACCTAATGTGGGATAAAATGAGTAAAAAATGCCAAGGACATCAGCAGAGATGGCTTAGTGGTAAGAAATGCTCAAAATTCTCTATCTTATGAGTTTGAAGTTGAGAGTTTGAGGAATTTTTTTTCTAAATAACAATAAATATTAAAATATTTAGTTAGTTGTCACGATGGAAAAGAAAATTGAAAACTAGCATCTCGAGTGTCTAAAACTCGAGTTCCAAGATAAAAATCAAGTTTTTAAGGCTTAATTTGTAAAAAAAATCCAAGTAAAAATCAAGCTTTAAAAACTCGAGTTCGGAAAACGCCGCTATAGGGCTTAAAAATGTCACTATAGGGCTTAAAAATGGAGTTATTAAAAAATTTAGCAGGAAAACGCCGCTATAAGGCTTTAAAACGTCAGAATAGGGCATAAAAACGCCACTATAGGGCTTCCTGAACCTGGTGTTGAACACTTATGAAAACATTTTGTAGGAAAACGCCGCTATAGGGATTTAAAACGTCACTATAGGACTTAAAAACGCCACTATAGGGGCGATAAAACTAAAAAATTCTTTGCATGGAACTCGAGTTTCTAAAACTCGAGATTTATGTAAATGGATCTTGATTTTTTAAAACTCAAGATGTCTACTTTCCCTTATAGTTTCAAGTGTTGCCTAACTAACTATATACAAATCATTTCCAAAGCTATACTGCACATTCCCCCAGAGTTTGAGTATTGACATTTCTAACTATTGAGCGGATAGTTCCACACCAAACTATGTTTAAGTTGGGTTTAAATGGGTCAGTGCAATAAAACACATGCAAAATGCAAGGCAGCTGCCTCTTTCATTGTGAGGAATGATAATTGTGCTGATCATGAGCCATGAGGCATCCAGCCATGAAGACAAACACAAAAGAGTTGCTTTTCTTTAAACAGGTTTAGGGTTCCAAGTATTTAGTAGATTCCAGTTTCAGAGTCTCATTGAGATCCTAAGCCACTAGATTATTGTTATTTTTTTTTAAAAGAAAAATAATATTTAATAGTTATAAATTCATTCTTGGAACTTTTGAAAAACATGCTAGGAATTTTTGCTTAAAAGTAATCAACAAATATGAGCATACCATTTTATTTTATTTGGCTGTTCCTAGAAGGCCCCCGCGGCATTAATGGCATTTTTTATCTTTATATTTTAAATTTTGCAAAAGAGGTATTAATTGCTGTGTAGCACGGGTGGCAAGTAAAACCACCATCTCCACTCCACATATACACAATTCATTTTCCCACATGAAAAAGACAGAAAATAGAGCACCTAAATTAGCTAATCTCAAGACTGAATTTAAATTTCTTATTTTCGTTGTAATTATTGAATTATCAAAAAAAAAAAATCCCTTTATCTCAAGCCAATTTTTTTTTCATACATATTATTGAAGTAAAATATTATAATTGATATATAATATCAGTGGTATCACTAAAAGGTTTACTTGAAAATGATGTTGTTAACTAGTTAGGCTATTCTCTACACCTAAAGATATCAATAAAAACTTATTACCCCCAACAAATTATAAATTTATTTTGTGTCTATAACATTACTCATTTTTTTTTTATTAAAAAATTTGAAATACTCTTCCCTCCCTCGGAATTTCAATGTTGGATTTTTGGCCCTCCAATTTAAAAATGTAAAATAATGACGTTGTTAAAAAAATTTATATAATCAAATTCATTATGCAGGCCATTCTTAAATTTATCTAATCAAAATTTTTTATTACAAACTTTACAACATAAATATTTATTGACACATCAATTTGTAATCATTTGTTTTAGTAAATTTGTAATGCCTTCGGTAATTTTTTATTCTTTAAGTGAATAGAAGAATGAAATTGATGCTGTATAAATTTTTACCCAAAAATTGTACTTTTTAAATTTAGGTGATGAATATTGAACTTAAATCAAAATAAAATAGCCTACAAAAAAATTAGGGCAACTTTAAAAATAAAAAATAAAATTACAAGCATGAACCGCCTTCATCCATTCTCCATTCATTTCCAAACACGCGTCATGGACCATGGTCCATGGATTAATAGATTACACACAGAAACCTCGTTAAAACTCAAAACAGAAGGGAAAAAAAAAAAAAAAAAAATGAAGAAGAAGAAGCCCATATGAGCTTTCAATGAAAACAACAAATCCAAATCTTTGGAACAAGGAAGTAACTATGCTTCTGAGTAACAACTAACAACTAACAACTATAATAATTAAATTAGTAAAATGTCAGAGCGTATGGCCCTGACAAATTAATTATGAATAGGTAAAAGTTCAGAGCATGAATTATGAAACTCGAAAGCCCTCAAACTATTGAATTCATCATGCTGTGTATCCTAAGAAATGAGAGGACTAAAATTAAAAGTTTAGTTTTTCTTTCTTTTCCTCAACCTTTTATGGACCAAAGAGAATCTGATTTGATTTGATTTGATTTTAGGCTTTTAAAACTATTTTTAGCTGGACCTTATACCAATAAAGCTTTTCATCCTCTTTTTCTACAATGTTAATTGTGATTTTCATTTCCTTGACATAAGCCAACCTCTTTAGGTACCAACGTTAGGTTGGTACCTAAAAGGTTGGCTCATGTCAAGTTTAGTAAATGTACTATAAACATGACATGCATGTTTAAAACTCGTTATGTGTTAATCTCATGACCCGTCCAATGCTCTAGTGCACTAAATTAAGCCTTGCCCATACTTTATTGTGTTTTAGGTGTTAAAATTTTTTGGATCTAAAATATAGGGTTAGGACTTATGACAATGATATTGATGGGATTGTACTCTAAAACGAAAGAAGTAGGTAGCTTCAAAAGCATGTATTGCAACACGTCAAGCCTTATATACCTCTCAATTTTATACATTTGATTTTATAGTTACATAAAAAGCTTAAATTATAATGAAACATTATGTAAAAACTTGTTCAATTATGAATTTAAATCTCGTGGTATTACAATGTTTAATTTTGGTAGCATAAATTCAATTCTACATGCATGCACTAGTAAAAACTAAAAAGTAGGTAATTGTCTATGATCTTCTTACCTGTTTGTAGGTCACCTATTTTTTAGATCAACAATATCTAGTAATAATCCCTTTAAATGCTCGTTTGCTTGAATCAGTGTAATTTCTAATTTCATCATTCATCAATTTTTTATTTATTTATTGGGAAAAAGTATAATTATATCTTTATAAATAATGTAATACTTTAACAACTGTAGATTCCCTAGTATGAAATTAAAGTGAACCAAATAGGGTAGTGAAAAAAAAATCTATTGATTATTAACGATTTAAGCTTCTTTTCTCATTTTAAAGGGCCGATATTTAAAAACCAATTTTTTTTGTAAATGCAGTCATAGAACCATATATGGGGCATAGGCCCCCCTTGCTGTTTGGTAGCAACTTTCTAATATTTATGTTTTTTTCCTTCCAAAATTGTTTTTTTTTTTTTTTTTTTTTTTTTGGAGCTAAATGATAGAGTATTCTAGTGTTAAATGTATGTTGTTGAAGGAAACTTTCTCCTTTAAATTTTTAGGTACTAGAAAGGGACAACACATTGTAAATGGACGTCACTCACCAAATTAAGAAGGTGGAACTCAGCTGCGGATTCCACATATACCCACCACCGATAATCACTCACTCAACCGGAGTCCTTTATCAAAATTCAAAAAAGAAGAGAAACTAACAAGCCCAGAAACCTGGCATCAAGAACAATAGCCTAGCTAAGATTTTATTTTTTATTTTATTTTATTTATATTTTTTGTGAATATACTTTGGGTAGTATTGTTTCTATAGTGCTATACACCTGTATTATTCAAAGAAAAACATCATATATATCCAATGTACAATAGGGTTTTGGGTGGAAAACACATGTTGTTTTGAGTGAATAACACTTGCTATTGCACCAAAACCCAACCCCTTATTCCATGTAAAGAAAGAAAAACACAAATTCTACTTGAAAGCAAAAATGAAAGAGTTCCAAAGCTGATGATTGTGTCATGACACTTGAAATTCGATGAACTAGCATATGTGACATGGAAGTATGAAAATCAGTGCAAGCCATCAGCCATAGATTTCAGGGTCAAGATCATCTATCTGCTGCTTCTGACACCGATGAAAGATGCTCATAGAATATAGGAGCAATTTGAGTCAAGACATGTGGGGGTCTCTTGGAACTTCAAAAAATAAACCAAAGTCCTAGCCTCCTGCTTATAAACATGAGCTGGTAGTTCCTGGAAATTTCTCATGCCTTCCATGAGTAGAAAGACATAAAATGTAGCCAAGAGAAGTAGAAAAAGATAATAAACCACTTTAGATGAGTTGAAGAATATGTAATATGCTACCAAGGATAAATAATACATGATGCTATTGAGAGAGAGTGAGAGAGAGAATAATGAGACGGAATTTTATAGGCATATGTGCTAAGTTAAATACTATAATGGAGAGTGCTGACTTACAACAACACAAGAAGTTAAGGAGGCAACAAAAACATGAGCTTTCTCTATTAAAAAAAAATTCCAGAGGGAAATAATCTTGTTCACACAATTAATTCTGTTGGCAGTTGGACTCAGCTGAGAAATTAAGATGTGCCATCTAGCAGCTCTTATAGCCATACGATTTTATATATGCTTTTTTTTTTTAGACAATGAGATTGTGGATTCTGCTGTAAGATGAGCTTTGTCTGTTGGTTGATATCAAATTTAATTTCTGAAAAGAAAAACCGTTGTCCTTTTGTTTTGATTTCGTTTCCCCCAAGTTCCAATTAGGTAAAGTTAATAATATATATGAACCCAAAACTATTAAATTAATAGGAGAAATTAAACTTTTTTACCATCCTGAAATATATTATTGATTACACTTTGCACTTTAAACTTTTTAAATGTATGTTTTGTTTCTTAAACTATAATTATTGTTACACTTTGCACCCCAACATCAAATTCGCAGTTAACTTTGATGGAAAAATATGGCATCATGTAAAAAAAACTAATTGCCTCTTTTCTCAATGCTTTAAAAACAAATGATAAATTACACATTACTACTCTAAACTATACTCCTTATTATACTTTGTATCCTAAATTTTGAATTTTCCTCCAAGTTAATAGTAAACTTAACTTTGGGATGCAAAGTGTAACAAGGATCATAACTGTAAAGTTGTTATTTACAACTATGTATTTTGTTGGCTTTTATTCCGTGCAAAATTTGATTGTAATTATTATCAATCGTTTATACCCTGTATCTATTGTGGGATTTGTTGTAAAGGTTATGTGATAGAGAGAAAGTGTGAAGACTCAAGCATTTGAAGGCTGAAGAATTCTTGCGGGTATGTCGCGACCTAACTTCCTGCGAAGTGAATCATGTGCCCTGCACATGCTGGAATGCAAAGAGTCAGGTCAGGTGGAGACAATTGTGTCTTGTGAGTATCTCGCGAGTAAAGCCTTCCCACGAGACACCCACGAAGTAATCTATTCTGCTAGCCTGTACTGAATGACTCACACTTTCTGTGCCTATCCTATATATACCCTCATTACCCACAAATGTTGAGAAATACTTTAGAGAGAAAACCCTAGCCAAACACATTGAGAATTAGAGATTGTCATCCCCACCTTTCTCTATACATTTGCTTATGGTATTTCCTCAACTCTTCCCTCTCCATTTCCATACCATTGAGAGGTTGATAGTCCAAACACTTATCACACCCTTTGAGAATGTTGTGTGATGTCTTGGTGCTGCTGGGAACTATTAGAAGAAGCCAAGGATGGCAGATGCAACATGGAGCTTGTTGCGGGATCCGAAGAGCTAGACAAGACATGGTTCCGAGTAACCTTGTTGGAGTAGGAACTTGGAGGGCTTAGGTACATCGGGTAGATTAGGCTTGGAGGGTCTCTTGCTAACTCATGTATCCCAACTGATCGTCTAGTGGATCGATTTCCGCTTAGAGGGCGGCGGAGAGGTTTTTTGCCGAGTTCTTCAGTTTCCTCTTTGATAACACGTCTCGGTGTTATTTGTGTTTGCATCCTTCTTCCCTACTCTTGTTTATTTCATTTTTACTGTTGTGTTGCTTTAAATATAGATTAGAGTAGTTGTCTTGTTTATATGCTTGTGTTTACACTATTCCGCACTTAATATTAAGTTAGTGTAAAATCAACCAAGCCGTAATTTTAATTTGGAGGTCTAAATTGTTCTTGTGTTTTCAACACATTTTCGAGCTTTCAATAACTTAGTGTGCAAAACGTGCGCTTAAAAAGTTTATGCTGCAAAATGTAAAGTGTAATATGTGATATAGTTTAGGGTTGTAAAGTATAATTTCTCCAAATTAATAAAGCTCAATTTGATCCCTCAAATATTAATTACGTCAATTTAATTCCATGACTTTCATGATCAATTCAATTTACCACTTATTCTCTTTTCTATTGTTTAACGAAATTAACTAATATGGTAATTAGAGAAAATGTAAGTTAGTATGGAAAGTGAAAATTTTTCAAAACCAAGTAAATTTTAACTTTTAATTTTGTTAAAATGTAAATGAAAATGAGACCAATAGATGAAAATTATTCGATTTTAAAAGTTGATGAACTAAATTATCGAAATTAATAACTGAAGTATCAGTTTGAATTCTATCTAAAAATGAAAACATCAAATATTATTTGTAACGTTCCTAGGATCGATATGATCCTTTTCATACTCTTTCTAATGTTGTTTCACTTTTAAAAATATAAAATAAATTTCTATCTTCTTATTAAAAGAAAATAATTAAACTTCAAATTAATAATTTGGCCAAAAGCCAAAGAGTCTTGTATAACTAAACTGGTTGCTACATCATTGTATTTTCATAGAAAATATTCAAAGTTCAAAACCCTCCACCCTGCCAATCATAGAATTATAAAATAAATTTTAGCAAAATAAAAGAAGAAGCTTAGTTTAGCAAAATTGACTACATAGTAGATAGTCTTCAAAATGGGACCATCTTGACTCTTGAGGATTATGAAAAGAAACTCATTAAAAGGCCCTGCTGGCCCACTCCCAGGATATAAATTTCTAGCTATAGCACTGGTTGGTACGCAACTATCTTCTCCAAAACGACATTTCAGGCCAACAAAAATATTATGTAAAGATTACTGTTCGTAGCAAGTTAGATTTTTAAGCGTGCAAAGTAGATGACCTAAAATTCTAGCAGTAGATTTGAGTGTCAAAGTTTTATGAACAACAATAATGTGAACTTTAACACTAAAATACTAAAAGAAAGTAAAGGCAGAATGAAGAAAGTAAAAAACAAAAGTAATGTACATGGAAAACCCCTTGAAATGGATGAAAAACCATGGCGAGTGATAGTGGTGACTCCAGGAATTTTGTCTAGGGTGTTCCTATTCTACCTTGATAAAATTTCGGGTCATTTCGGTCTATTTCGGATGTTTTAGGAAATACCGGCCGAAATTCAAGATTTGGCCGGCATGAAGTTTGTGCTTAAGAAAAAAAAAAATGTTCTTAAAATCAAAACAAATTTGCATTCTGTACGCCGAAAAACCTCAAAAGGAAAAAAAATGAAAAGAAATGAAATGAACAAAGGTACCTATACAATAAACTATAAGTTTATTTGAAATATTAATAAAATTATTAATTATTGTTGTTTAGTTGTTTCATTAATTTGTTTGTCTTTTATAAACTATAATTTGTTGTATTGTTGTTTCATTAATTATTAAATTATTAATTGTTGTTTAACATAACATAATTTAATTTATTTTTCTTTTATAATGTATTGGTTAATTAAATGATTAATTATTGTTTATTAGTTGTTTTTCCCAATTTATTATTGGTTAATTAAATTATTATTTATTAGTTGCACTAGCACACATCTATGTGCACATTACACTAAAAGAGCCAGCCATGTGCACATTAGTCCATCAACCCATCTACCCCACCCCACTCAACAGACAAGCACAAGCCTCATGCCTGATGCCCCAATCACAATAGCCTGCCAATCAGAAAATTTCACAATCACAGATTCACAAATCACAATACACATTATACTAAAAGACAATTAATATCTCACCAACACCAACACCAACACAATGAAAAAACACTGAACAACACCAACGGATAAGATAAACTGATAAAGCCAAATTCAAAAAGACAAAAACAGGAAAAACAAAATATAAATAAAGCCAATTCATTCGGCTAGCCAATCAAAGAGAGAGAGAGAGAGAGAGAGTTACTGAGTTAATTTAGTCTTAAAGAATAAAGACTAAAGAGAGAGAGACATTCATTATTTTAGTTACGAGCTTCTTTTACTTCAGAAAACCTCCCTAAACCCTAAAGCTCTTACTAGAGTCAGAGGTTAAAGAGACAGCGTCGTTTCGCTGTCTGCCTTGACCGAGCACAGAGCTTCGTCTTGGCCCTCGATTTTGCTCATTTTCTCGTAGGTTTTTTTTTTTTTTTATATAAATTTTAACATTAGAAAACCCAAAAAAAAAATTCATTATTTTAGTTTTCATTTCAAACTTTCAGTGAGATAAAGAGAGAGAGACTGAGAGAGAGTCAGAGAGAAAAAGAGAGAGAAATACCTTGAGGGAGGGAGCACTAAGCACTGAGCACCGGAGCAGAGCGATCTACAATGAGGGGCGAGCGATGAGCGACGACGACGACGACGACGACGACGACGACGACGACAACGATGAGCGAGTATTAGGGTTTTTTTGGTTTGGTTTTGGTACAGAGGCTTTGTATTGGGTTTTTCTTTTTTTTTTTTTTTGATAAACACAGTGTTGGAGTTTATTTTGGGGTTTGGTTTTGCTCTGTATAGATTGTATTGGGGTTTGGTTTTCTCTGCTTTCTCTGCTAGTGACGTGACCGTGGGTTTGATTTTTGATTCTATGTGTTGGTTTTTTTTTTTTTTTTTTTTTTTTTTTTTGAGAATCTGTGGGTGGGTTTGCTCTGTTGGGCTCGCCGTGGGCTTGGCTCTATTACAATTTTTATTTTTATTATTTTTATTTTTATTTTTTTAGATTTTAGTTCAATTTTTTTGGGCTTTTTTTTTTTTTTTGCTTGAATGTTGAGTAGATAAATTTTGGCTTGGCTCTGATACATTTTTTTTTTTTCAAATTTTAGTTCAAATTTTTTTTAGGCTTTTTTTTTTTTTTTTGCTTGAAAGTTGAACAGATAATTTTTTTTTTTTTTTTTAAATTTGAGGGTGTTCCTAATTTTGTGATTGAGCGTGTTCCTAATACAGCTCAAATATAATTTTTTTTTAAAAATTTTTTTCAGGTCAGGGTGTTCCTAGGAACACCCTGACCTATATGTGGCATCGCCACTGGCAAGTGAAGGACAAAATATCACTCACTCTTAAAAGCTATGTATTGTATGCAAGTTTAAGGTTGTTTACACATGGTGTTGTTCTTCCCAAAAACCTATCCTATTTCCTTTCTTTCCCACCCAGATTTCTGCCTCTCTTTCTATTTGTTTGTCTATCTCTCTCTCTCTCTCTTTAATTGTGTTGGGTTAAGATAGCTTGACCCCAGTTATTTAATTCAATTACCCAAATTGATTAATTAGGTCAAATTACATGCAAATCATGGAGGCATCAACAAATCACTAAATAAAATAATATGCAACAGAAAATAAATTAACACGGTGATTTGTTGACAAATGGAAAAAAACCTCTCGTAAGGCAGAAACTCCACCAAGTGAATTTAAAGTCACCACTTCCAAGAATCCACTAATCAATAATCAAGTGGTTACAAGTACAAGGAATCTTACCACTACCCTGGCTTATCCCAAAATACCAACCTACGCTGAACCTTTGCTCCAATACTCAATTGAACTTGATCTTGTATTAGCCTTCTTTCCTTTGATGCACAAATCTCCAATCTGTGACTAACTCTTTTGCACGGATCCTAGTATATGACTAACTCCAACAACTTAAATGATTGTTGTTGGCTGTAAAGTTCTTCACTACATAAATAATGAAAATCATGAAGCACTTGGTTATAAAACCCTATGGCATACAAATGCAGTAGTTTCTCACATAGAAAATTATACTCTTGGTCTTCGTATTCATGTGTGACGGCTTTTAAAACAAGCCTTATAAATGTCTAGGGTTATGTGAAAAGAAACCTTAAACAAATATATCAACAAGGGCCAAAATTTAAATCTAGAAATTTTGAATTCGTAAAGCTCAATAGATTGAGCTTATGATGAGCTGCCCATTAAATCTCGATAGCAGCTTTTTCTTGAGCTATCTGTTGAGCTTCAATAAAAAAACTTTTTTTAACTTGTTTCTTGGATCAGTCTTCATGTCTTTAATACAACTACTTGATATGTATCAAACCCAATTTAAATTTACCCAATTTACAAGTAAAGTGCGTTTTATCAAATGATTAGCCAATTACATAGAAAATATGACCCTAACAAATTGCTTAGTAACATGTTCCTCTTATAGTATAAAGAATGTTATTAGGTACATAGAAACAGGTGTCAAGCTCTCATTCCTCCTTGCAAACTGTAATACAACTATTTTACTATGCCATGGCTGGAGGAGAGAGAAAATTTGCCAATGATAGGATAATGGGATGAAAGGCAGCTTTGCTACGTCGTGAGGGACAAGTATTTGACAAGGAAAGGGACACCATAGGAGTTGGGAGTATTGCACGTGTCCTTAGCAGTGGTCCAACTTAGTACTTGCCAATAAGAGGTGCTCCACAGCCTTTGACTAGCAGGGGTTGCTATCCTTCTCATTGTAGTGCTGGGTGTTCGTGCTAGACTGCACATCTCACTCCCCACAATGGTGATCACACCTTGGCACGGGTCAAGAGTACTATTCCTCTTACCAACATCTCATTCCTTTGCCTCACAGCTTGTCCACGTGTAGGCTTGAATCTAGCCAGGTCAGCACACTTGCTTGCCTTGGCTAGTGTGCTGTACAATTGCACTAACCTATTTTGAGATTAAGGAATGATACTCCCCTTTGACGATTTTATAAGTGCAAGTGTGCAACAAATAAGTTTATACCCTCATAGTTACTTCCTTAGAAAAAAATATTCATGCTCATTTATAACAATACAAACCTACTTAAGAGAATGTTCATTTCATCGATCGTTTTGGGGTTTTCTATTTTTTCCAAATGGAAAATCATATGCTAAATGGTAAAAGTTAGGTCCTAATAGTAGCTGCTATGCCAAGTGGATATCTTTGCTTTGTGACAAGTTAGCTAAGCTTTATGATATTTAAATTTTTGCTAAAAACATTGTAACTCAACTAACACCTTATGATGTTTCAATAGAAACATCTAGGGTTCAAATCTCTCCTCTCTTCCCCATTGTGTTAGAGAATTAAAAAATGAAAAATAAAAGAGAGATATAAAATTCTATTCCAACTATACTTTTATTACCAAAATTTCCAGAACTTTAAAATAAAATTTAATATTTATTTTAATTTTGATAACTAAAAAAAAAAAAAGAAAGAAAGAGTGTCATGTGGCACATAAACTTTAATTGTTAGGGTAAAATCATGTTCATGTTGGCAAACCAGTAGTCAAAACTCTTTTTTCAATTATTTGAAATGGAAGTTTTTAGTGCCTAGTTAGTGGTTGAAGATTGTTGAGGACAAATTTTTCACATCACATGGCTTCATTTCATTGGCAACCCACACCACGTCAACACTATCATAGATTTTGGGAAAATCTCTTTTAAATCCCAAAAGAGTCCATATTCACAAAATGACACCGAAGCCCATGGTCCAAAACTCAGGGCTATATAATCTCATCAAAGCCCATAGTTCGAGCTCATGGCACAACATCTCATTTTCGGCTCATGATCCAAGCTCATGAGTCTCATCGGGGGAATTTTGGGAGTCATAGTTTGGAGGGCCAAGAAGTATGTTCAGTAAAGCTCTAGTGGTTTAAAGTTGATAAAGGAAAGCATGTTCCTTCACATGTCTTCCCCAATTCCCTGAACTCTGACGGGTCAGTGGGCAATAGGTAACATTTGGTAAGCCTCTCATATCACATAACACTTAAAATGATAAAACCCTCCATGCACTTTACATAAAAATTAATGTACATCATATAATATAAGTTTAAAAATGTAATTATAGTATTTCATATAAATTATATTATTATTTTCATTTAAATCAATTCCAAGCATATGGCTAAATATATATTAATATCTCATATTTAGCATTAAATGCTCTCCTTACTCTCTAAGATTTGGTTAAAATACAAAAATACTATAATTACATCTCTAAAACTTCATCAAATATCAACCAACTAGTCAATTACTTACCAAAATTATATATGGACTAAACATATAATTTTCTAAAAAAGGAAACTTAGCCAAAAATACCAACAACAACTCCAGCAGAAGCTGCAACAACTCCAGTAGAAGCTACAGTAGCTCCAACAACAACTTCGATAGTTGACACATGTCCTAAAATGACATCACTTGCCTATTAATGGTCAATCCTAGCAACTGCCTGCTATACCAAAAGAAGTAAGGATCCCATAAAAGAAATCCTACCATTTTAAGCTAAGATCCTTAGCCTCCAGTTGCAGTATCAGAAATAGGAAGGTCCCATAAAGGTTATCTTACCATTTTTAGTCAAACCATGAATTTAATGCCAAATATTTTCCTCCAGCAGAAGATGTCATTCAGATGACATCATCCAGTAGCTATAGCCGTGACTGACAGCTGTAACAACAGCTTTAACAACATTAAAGTCTTAAATTTTCTTCTTTTGGCTAAAAAAGAAAAACCCATTAATGAAACTACTTACTTTGTCAAATACTTTTCCTTATTTGCTAAATTTCCCTTTAACTAATTCTAATCTAGTTACATACTTGGTTCTATATAAAAAGGACCAAGCTACACACTAACACAACCACTATCTATTCCTCTCTTACCCCCTTATTCTGAAACTTCATTCACTTTGCTGCCCATATTTCTAAGCATTTCTATACTTCTCCATCTCTATTACAAAAAATATCTTTTCTTAGATAGCACCATTATAACACACCTATTACACCATGCCATTATCCATTACCCATCTTTCCCATACTCTATTATTCTTAAATATCATCATTTTGCTGCCCATAAACACATCTCCATCTCTTTCTCTATTTCTCTTACAATACCCCTCTTCTTAGAAAGCAACATAACCAATGTCATTTTTTTTTTTTTTTTTTTTTTTTTTTTTTTAAAAAAACAACAACAACAACAACAACTCCAGCAGCAACTATAAACTCATGTATTTACTATATTTAACATTCATATTATCTATCTTATACTTCCATATATTTTACAAACGCATTCCTCACAAACTATCTATACATACTTCTTACATATATTTCTAATCTATCCTACAAACACCATATCTCACAAAACATATATATTTCTTACCATCTCCATACATCTTAAAAGAGACCAAACACTCTTCCAAGAACACGTTACAAAAGCCCCTTCTCATGGAAGGAATATAAACATTAAAGACTAAAAGTCCTTCTCTTAGAAGGCACAATGATTTCATATTAAAGTCATTCTCATGAAAGACATAAATTTCTAATACTAAAAGTTCTTCTTATGGAAGGCAATAGCACTTATATTTTTGACTAAAAACCAAAAGAATACTATATGGGGAAAATCATTTAAGTGCATGATAAAGAGGATGAACTTAACCAACCTATGCACACGGCTGGATATGTTCTCTCTCCCTCCAGTTGCACCAATTTTTCCCCTTCAATCATAAAGTCACCATGAAAGGACTCATAATATCATATTGTACCGCTGGACTCATTTTCTCATGCTGCTAAAATGTTAAGTCCACTAATGTTATACGACTGGAGCTACAAACTATGAAGATAAGTCATTATATTTTTATCTTCAAATTTATATTATTAAATATATTTTATTCATTATCATTATACCACTCGACTAATGGTATTATACCGCTGGAATGGTATCAGCTCACTAACGCTATACGGCTGGAGCCACAAATCATATAAAGAATGAAGTGTTACTATACAACTAGAGTTAGAAACATAAAAGATAAGTCAATGTTTTCTCCATCTTTGAAATTACATTATTAAGAATATGTTAACTCATTATCATTTTACTGCTGGAAGCAAATTACTTTGATATTATCTCACCATTTAATAAACATGGATTCACTAATGCTTCATTAATAAACATATATATATTAATAAATTGAATCCATATCACTACCGAATATATATTATTTGGACATAGACCATTGTTGGACATACCTTATTATATTGAACATGAATTATACCACAGCTAGATATGGACTATTGGACTCATCCCATTATTGGACATTTAATATCTAATTAATTATTTTCTAATATTGGACATCTCTTAATATACATAATAATGATGTTCAACTAATCATTTAATCAAGGCTATTCAATTAAATATATTATTAATTTATTTCAACCATTATCATGATTTTAAGACTTTTGGCTTTATCTGTTTTGTAGGCTTAAAAATGTACCGGAAGCCATTGGTCTATGCAGCACAATGTTGAGTTCCAGGATGAACTCCCTAAAACAAATCCAAGCTTAGCAAAGTCACACCTCCAGCAGAAGACACGTGGCTACACGCAAAAATCACCCCCGACATTTTGGCGACTCCGCTGGGGATTCATAAAGTATAGCCTTATCATGCCTCCAAAAATCTAGAATCACATATCATGAAGAAGATCTCAACTCCGACATATCACACGCTCAATATCTCTTGATCCAGTAGCTCACAAAGCTGAGTCATGACATTATTATGTTCAAGATGTTTTCTGAAATGCCAAGCCACCTATCTCTCAACTATCTAGCCACAGGGGGCTCCAGCGGTAGAAACCCCGCTTACTGCTGGACATATTCATTTCTCCAGCCACAAATGGCATCAACAGTAGAAGGCAAGAAACCCCTTTTTTTGTTGGAATAATTTATTATTACCCGTTATCCGAGGCACAGGGGGCTCCAACAATAAAAACCTCTCTTACCTTTGGACATATTTATCTTTTCAGCAATAGATGACCTCATCAGTAGTAAACCATCATGCTACCAAACAAACCCATTGTTATCCATCACTTCAGTATAAAGAAAGGGACCTCTTCAACTGAAATCATTCCTATCGCTAGACAATCAATTTTCTTCTCCAGCGGTTCAATCAGATGAGTTTCCAACAAAAACACTTAATCCCCTCCCAAATTATTCCTATCCAATAGCATAGAATATACACATGCCTATTTGATCCTATTTAGTTGAGCATAGCTCCCATTTATGTGTCTCCTATTCTTGTGCATATGAATTAACTAACTCTTTCTTCCATCCTTGTCTACCCACAGAATTGGAGGCAAGTAATAAATTGATATTCATAAGGTGGGCTGATGATTTTGCATTTTGGTATGGAAAAAGATAGTCAATCTTCCATAGAACACGATATCTTTTGTGCTCAGTTGTTTTGGTGGAAAATGTTTCGTGTATTTTTTGTATTGTTTTTTGTTTTTTGTTTTTTTTTTTTTGTTTTTTTGTTTTTTTCTTTTTTTTGAGAAAGTGTATTTTTTGATATTTGATATGACAAATAATACAACTTAAGGAAAATATTTTATGCGGTCAATGGAAAACAAGCCAAATAGAGATGAAAACATTTTCCACCTCTTAAAATACAGTTGAAAATGTTTTCCAAAATGTTACATATTCAACTAGCTATCACAAAGAAACTCCACATTATAAACATCAACCTTTCCACTTAATTTTTCAAGTAAATTTTGAATTCGAGGTCATTATTTCATTTTAGACTCCCAAATGATCTAAATAACAAAAAATATTTTATATTTTGAGTATTTTTGTGAATTAAATTTTTAGTTTAATTACAAGAAATATTAATAATTTCACATATGAGCCAAATATAAATCATTATCTAGCTCATTTTTAGTGTTATGAATGAACACAGGGAAATTCTCCCCACCCCGAAAAAAAAAAAAAAAAAAAAAAAAAAAAAAAAAGAATGAACACAGGGAAATTCTCCCCACCCCGAAAAAAAAAAAAAAAAAAAAACAAACAAACAAACAAACAAAACAAACAAACAGTTTTTCATCAAAACAAACTAAAGCATTAGGTGAAATAACATTTTTCAAATATCATTCCCATATGCTACTGCGTGGTTCAAATCTTTTTACACAACAAAGATTTGGTCATTACAACTAATTTGTAAATGGGCTAAGAATTTATACAATAGGAATACTTATAGAGAATGAATTAAACTAATAAACGAAATAGAGTTGGAAAATGACGTCGCATATTAATTCAACTCCTTCGGGTAGGCCAATGGAGACATTTACAGGTTAGATATCTCATTTTCTCGTTTCTATACTTCACTCTTTTCCTTGAGAATTTATGGATCCCTTTCTCATGGGACTAAGGCTCTATTTATTGGGGGTGGGATCCTTCTCTATCGTCCACCTGTGCGGTGAATGGAAGGGTAAGAAAATACTTGTCTCATCAGGGTTTTTTCCCTTCTTTTGAGGTAAGGGTGAGTGAGAGTGAGGGGATGAGAGGATGACACTATTCTGATAGGTATAACCCATTTAATACGAAGGTAAAGGTTGCTGAATCTAGGTGCTACCTCTTGTAGTTCGTTGGATACACTTATCTCTCTGTCCCGGTAGTTCTTCGATTCTAAGGCAACCGAGGATGGAACGATCCTCGGCCGAACTCCCTATGATAAGATGCGTGCTCATTGATGGGTTAGGCCTTTTTCTGCCATGCTTGCCCCTTCCTTGAATCTTTACTTATCTTTGTTGGCCTGAGTGTGTGTTCCAAACACTTTTAATTATTATTATTATTATTATTTATTTTTTAGCCGTTAAAAATTTATGAATAAAATAGCCGATAGACAATTATGAGAAAAATAATCGTTGGGCAATAATGGATATTGTAGAGGTTGGACTTTTATGGGTTATTAGTAACCAATAACTATAAAGCATTATTGTCATGAATAGCTTATATAATACCCATAATCACATTATTTCCTATAAGTCATATTTTGCTACTCTTTATTTAGATATACACAATTCTATTATATTTTTCTCCCACATTTTTTTCTACAATTATATTTTGTTTACAGGAAAAGCAATAAAAGGTTGTTCTTCAATCTCCGTGAGTGAAAGTTCATCCATCATAAAGGTTGACGTTATGGTCTACTCATGGGAGGTCGTTTGGCCAAGATAACCAGTCACACCAAATTTTACTTCAGGTGACATAAATCAACCTTTAAGGACAACATTTTTGCAACGTGATTCTATAACATTGTGAGATTATTCTAATGCATTCTTATTTTATATTCTTGCTAATTATTTAGGATATTATTTGTTGTATCAAAACTTGTTTATTTACTAAAATATTTTCAATAATCTTTTCAAGACCCCTGGGTTAGGCTTGACTTCTTCCCTCTTATCATCTTCCTTTCCTTAAGTCTTTTAGCCCACGGGCCAATTGTCTTTATTTGGTCCATCCCCCCACAATTACTATGTCTCTAAATATCATCAATCAGGATCATTCCATTTGTTTTTGGAACGAGGGTGAATAATTTTACAATAAAGAACTAGTTTTTTAAGGAATTAAAATATTTTACGTCTAATTATTTAAAATAAGTTATCATTTGTTTTTTTATGAACAATAAGTAATTATTTTATATTAGATTTAATGAGATTTTAAATAATAAAACGCCATGTATATTTTTAAATTTGTAAAAAAAATTGAATACGTACTATAAAATGGATGATCTTCATCCACTTTAATGCAAATGGGGAGAATTCTCGTGTTCTTTACTGGATCAGAAGTAATTGTTGAGCCTTTTATACTAAAGTCCAAAATTATACTTATACAGAATAACGCATACCGAATTTTTTCTTTTTCCTTTCTAGGAAATGTGACTCCTCAAGTGGAATCAAAACGGTAGTCAAAAAGTAATAGAAGTAAAGAAACGCGTACTTATTATTATTATTATTTACTTTTTTTTTTCTTTCTTAATTCACTAACGACATTGTACATGATCATTCCTCCCATACATACTAGGTAAGAGATTTTAACCTTATTTATACCAAAAATTAATTGGTATTTTGCCTAATAATAAAAATCAATTATCAAAATATGAAAATTTTATTTTGTGTAACTTGATGTAAGAGAGATGTTATATACCCCGTTACACAGAGAAAAGCATCTCCAAATTATGATGGTAAATGATTATTAATTAGGTCATTAGTTACCTTGTAACAATTTATTTTGTCATTTTTCTTAGATGGAAAATTATTTAAGGAAAATGTTGTAGACGACTAAGTTTCTAGTTTGAAATAAATCAAACAAGTAAAATAGTTTCATAAATGCGGATTTGTATTGATGATTGTGTGGTACAATTTTCTGAAATTACAAAAGAGTGATCCTTTGATTTGATCTCCTTGAAAGATTTGTTGATAGGAATTGTGGTAATGTGATTTTGATTTTGACACCAAATATACTTCAATTTGGCTAAAGAATGGATCGAAGACCTTTGAAATAGAATTATAATGAATATCTGGTTATGAGCTTGTTAGAAATTCTTTGTTCTTCATGTTCTTCGTACGTTCTTTGTGTTCTTGGTGCGTTCTTCATCTTCGAAGGTTTGCGGTGGAAGTTCTTTTGTGCTTTAGAGACTTGAATCTGTAGAGCTTTGTTGATTTGTGGTTTGTTGAGGTTTTTTGGGGCTTTTGAGCTTGATTCCAGTGACCTTTGAGATCTAGGTAGGTAGTTTAGATGATTCTACTTTGAATGTTCCTTGCATTTGAGGTTGAAGTTCTTGAAGTTCCTGGAGGTTTTAGGGCTTGATTCCAGCAAAGCTTCAGTACTTTTGAATCTTCTTTGATGATGCTTGTGCTCTAGATGACTTGGTGTCCTCCTAAATATCTTAGGAAGGCTTCTATTTATAGAAATTTGGGGGTGGATGAGTGACACGTGGTGGAGTCTGATTGGTGACACATGTCACAGTTTGATTGGTCTGCTTATGTCATTGCTTACACGTGCTGGATTGATTATGTCATCGCTTACACATGCGAGGTTGCTTATGTCATCGCTTGCATGCGTTGATGAGTGATTGGTTTTTGCATGACACTTGGCAAATTTCTGTTGGTTTTTTAGTAGTGATAGCAAAACCTAGCAGCAATATGTGGTACTTTGTAATTGGTTGTATTTTGTAGACTTGGTAGTGTGACGTGTCAGCTTGTGATAGGTTGTGAATTTTTCCTCTCTACAAATGCTAAAACTACTACAAACTAATATGGTAAGAATTGGAGTAGGGGTGGCAAAATTGGACACGACCCGCGAACTCAACACAACATAACACGAGATTAGTAGGTTATGGGTTGAGATTTAATGGATTCGTGTCATATTTGGGTTGACACGACTGACCCGTTTAATAAATGGGTTGGGTTAGGGTCCATCACATGAAACCCGTTTGACTTGTTTGACCCGTTTAATTAAATGACATTTTACCCATATACTCTTCAAACCTAAGGTATATGAACTTCTAATTGTTGTGGTTTATTTTCTTTAACATATTATGATTGATTATATGTGATATTGAGATATACTTTAGTTTTGAATTATTATTTGTAATACAGTTACTTATTAGTTCTAATTTTTATATAAAAATATTTATTTGTTTGAGTTTTCAAACCTAAGGTATATGAACTTCTAATTGTTGTGGTTTATTTTCTTTAACATATTATGATTGATTATATGTGATATTGAGATATACTTTAGTTTTGAATTATTATTTGTAATACAGTTACTTATTAGTTCTAATTTTTATATAAAAATATTTATTTGTTTGAGTTTTCATAATTCATATCAATTTGTTTAATATTAAAATTATTATTGTTATTTTTGTTTTGATAAAATCTGATAAACTGGTTTATATAACTGACCCGTTTAATAAATGAGTTGTGTTAAAGTTGAGGAATCTTGACCTGTTTAATAAAAATGTTAAGTTAGGGTTAACCCATATAGTCTAATACTCATGACTCAACATAACACGAACCTGACACGTGAACACGAATTGCCACCCATAAATTGGAGACTAGTATTACTCAATAAAATAATAAATAAATGTTTGAATCAATTGTTTCTAATTGATGACATGTTAGTTTGTAAGATTTATTATATACTAAAATTTGTAATATCCTTAACCTCATTAATTAATTAATTAATTAATTACCATGTAACCATCTAAATGTTGGTTTGGGAAAAATTTATCTAGTTTTTTGAACAAAATTACTGTAAATAAAAGATATAAGGTAAATGAAATAAGTAGAGTGTAGAGGACTCACGCAAAACTTGCAAATAGTAATAAATATTAAAACAAACAATAAACTAACTTATAAAATGCCTAGAGAATACGCAGAACATTCATCCTCAAAAGTCTTTACTTACAATGTTCACAGCTATTATTCTTTATCTTCTTCTGCTTACTCCCTTTCCACCAGTGCTCAAAGCCGATGACAAATTAATCCAAATCGAATGTCACAATGCAGAGATACCATCGACATGCATACAGTGTCTGCAATCTGACCAACGTTCCCAAAAAGCTGATAGAGTAGGGATTGCCACTATCATTGTAAACTGTCTCAAAAACAATGCTCAGAGCTTGGCAGCCAACATGTCACATTTGGCTTCTGGTGCCAAAGATAAAGAGATGAAAAATCGTTTTGAAGAGTGCAGCCAAGGGTTTTCCTCTGCAATGAAAGAGCTATCTTCAGCAACCATTAGATTGAAGAAAGCTAAGTATGATGATGCTGAAAGGTCTGTGAATAAAGCACTTAACTGCTATAACCTCAATTGCCAGTCAATAATACAAAGCTACAAGCATACCCCAAAAGATGTGGTTTATTCTATGAGGATTTATGAATAACTTTCGGAGGCTGCAAATAGAGTTATCGAACGACTTTAATTATTATCTATGTTGTTAAATTTCATCTCTCTCCTTAGTCGTTGTGATATGAAGAGCTTGTTCATGACATTGTAACTGTATCTGTATTTGAAATGGAATTTCCCCATATTTATTTGATATTAATTGACGCAAACACACACATACATAGGACTTTTCGTTTCGAGAAAGGATTCCCTCCAATCTTTAGCAGGATGTGCTACATTTGATATTTATTTAATTTTCAAATGCCATACCTCATACACGTGAAAATTGGAGGGATTTGGAGGATTCAATTGGCCTGTAGATATATATATATATATATATATAATTTGAACCTAAGACATTTGCAAGTTGCAACATTATAAGCAAGATATCAATTGATTCTTTTGTTATCTTGGTGGGATTCAAACATAGGTCTCTTATTTCAATTGAACAAAATGGAACCCATCCACTTAAAAAGATTGAACTGTGAAGGATCCGAACTGAAAAGTTCCTGCTACTCATAAATCAGTTGATTAAAAAGACAAAACATTCTCAAACAATGTGTCATCACTATAAGTTAGTGATGAAGACAAAATGTTATCATACAATGCGCATTTTTAAGCATGGATGTCACGCTAACTTTCATTGAAAGTAAATAATAAAATAAGAAAGAAAACAGAAATGATTTAAGGCAAGGAAGCGATAGGAAAAGATAAAGAAAATGAGAAAATATTCAATTTAGGATTAAGTTCAAGTTACACTCATTAGTCATTGTAAGTTATAACTCTTTTCAATATTACACTACTTCATAAATTTTATTAACTAGTATTTTGATAAACCAACCATTAGATTACATTACCTATACCCTTAATACTAGCAAATGATTAGATATCATAAATATCTTGAATAAAATGTTTAAATTTCAAGTATTTTTAACTCTAATTACATGAACTTATAGATTAGATAGTAAACAACATCCAAACACGAAATTTTACATGTATATTAAAAACAAAAAGAATATGTAAAGCCAATTGTGAAAATTTCAAAATATTAATCTAATAAAAAATCATAGAGTGGTGTAGAAATAACTTAATCCTAATCCATCCAATTTTACCTAGCTAATTAACCAAAGAGTGAGGAGGATTTCAAATAAACCTCATTTGTGTGATCATATAAAAGGCATGTGAATTAATAATAATTGAGGATTTAAATCCTCTAAATTTCCTAGGGTACTTTACCAATAGATTTCCTTAAATCCTAACTACACTTTAATGATTTAATGGTCTAGATTTTTCCATGTTAATATTTTACTAACAATAAAATAGAGGCATGAACAAGGGAATAATTACTAATCAATTGCAGAAAGATTCTTTCCAGGATACAATTAGGCCAAATATCTTCAAGTAACAAACTTTGAGAATTTTGTGAACCTCTCTAATGGTGTCAAATCTATAAAAATCGAATATGAAGGCTATATTTATAAACAATGAAAAATTGCCTTTGGAAAGGCACTAATGAGGAATGAAGAGTTAGTTTGGTTTGTGCAACCCTTCAAAAACATACCTCGGTTGTAACTAGCCATTAGAGACATAAAATGTCTCATTTCCCTCATTTTTATACAAAAATAGCACATTCTATTACCATCTCACTTGAGTGAGACTGCCTTCGCTAGAATGAAACTAAATTCGTTCAAGTGAGCTTTATGAACTCGCTCGAGCAAATGTAAATTGCACTTTGAGTGAGCCTCCGCATATTGATGGACAAAAACTAAACTATCAATTTTTGGGTAGTAAATTTGGAATTCATGAGGGGTCCTTTGAATCTACAAGGTGATAAATTGGAATCCACTAAAGAAAGAATTTTGACAAAATGTCTGAATTTTATTAATAATAATCTGCTTTGTTCTTGGCGACTACAAAGCATATAAATACGGAGAAAGTAAGACCCTAGGATGTACATTTAGGAAATGTCTAACACTCTAATTCACATTAATTATGAGTTTAGGTGGCAAAATACTAAAATTTACCAAAAATAGCAAAATTGAGTTAAATGCAAAATCATAAACTACTGACTTTAATGGTCATCTCAAAACAAACCAGACATTATTTTAAATTTTGAGTAAAAAGTTATTAAGAAAACAAAAATTACTATAAATGGCAAAATCACAGTTTTTTTGGAGTGTTAAACAAAGAAATTCGCCATTTTCAAGGGGTTCCTAATGGCAAAGTGACAACTATTGTTCAAAATGTTGTTTCGCTTCAACTTGCCAAATTTTATGCAATTTCGACTCTATCGCACATGATTTCTATTAGTGCCTTTTGCCTTATGCGTTGATTTCAGGTGCTCATGAGAGTCCAAAAAAGGCCATGAAGGTCTGTTCTACATCAACAATGAAATTTAGAATCCAATTGTTAAATCTATATTTTTTTTTTTTTTTTTTTTTTTTTTTTTTTTTTTTTTTTACCGCAAAGGATTGGGTAAGGGGGTAAGGCTTGTCTAATGGCCCATTGTTGTGGAGTCCCAATCTTCAACATTTGTCAAAATTAACACCAAAATTATTGTAACAGCTGTTAAGGCTGTTGACGCACAACTACTGTTGCTCAGGTAGCGTTTGTTTAGGAGGAACAGGGGCAGGATGTAAGAGTTTAGCATTTGCTAGCCAGCCAACAAGGAGGACTCAGACCTTATTAACTTGTCTATTTTCCATGGATGATTTCTCATTGGTCTGCACATTACACAAAAAGTCACACTGTGGGTTCACAACAACAGAAAAACAATGGCATTCAGGCTTTGCAGCTTTCCAAAATGTTAAAACAATGCATTTGCACTAGAAGTTCAATATGGTTCTAAAAATTCTACGATTTGTTTCAATTTATATTCTCATTCCCTCAGCAAATGGATGAAAAAAGGATCAATCACAGACTGATCAGCATTAGCATGGTTTGATACTGAAGCATCATAGGAAAACACTATTCTGTAACTGAATGGCATGGAGAGCTAGAAAAATAACTAGTTCCTTTGCAAGAACAAGAACAACCAACACCCAGAAACACACTGAAATTTCAGCAAAAATATACATTTGGTTCTTAAAATTTGGGTCAATTTTTATTTATCCCTGAAATTTATAAAATTGATTTTAGTCCTCAAAAAAAGTTAAAACAAACCAAGTTAGTCCTCCTGTTCATTCCCTGTTATAATTCTTGCTTAGGTCGCTAACATAGCGTTGAGTGGCATTTGACGAAAGCAAGGCAAACAATGTGGCTTGCCAAGTGTTTTCCCCCAATTTATCAAAAAAATAAAGTCTCCATTCTTGCGAAAAAAAAAAAAAAAAATTTATATCAAATGATACCACATCATTTATATTAAAACCCAATAAATGAGAGCATATGTATAAAAATAACTACCCACTAACGCATGTCTTTTATTTGTTAGTAGAATAGTAGTTATTTATTACTGACATATTTCACACTTATTAAATTTTGATACTGTTAATATAGTATCATTTGAAATTTGCTAACATGGTCTCAAACAAAAGAAATCCGCTAATCATATATAGTGGATTCCAAAAATTTATGAATAAACAAATAAATCAATGTAGGGAAGAACATTTTTGAAGAATTGGAGGGGCTTACAATGATGTCAATGAGAAGATCACTGAGGTCTGTGCCTTCGACCAAAGGGCAGTGAAATGGATTTGGTGGCTTCGGTCAAGGGGCAATGCGGCTGACATGTTGTGGGTCTAGTTTGGCCGGGCCAATGCCCAGTGGTACTGCGAGGAAGCTCAAGGGGGAGAAGACTAAAATCAAAGGTTTTAAACAAAATTCATCCCAAAAGTGTTAGCCAATATAAATAATAAAAAAATCAATTAAAGAATTTTTTTTTTTTTTTTAAACTCATACAAAATATACTATAATCGATTAGACTTAACGTATTCATTATTATGCTTACGTTTCTCAACAAGAATAGGTTACGACAAGTATATATTTCATACAAGTAAAATATATAAATAAAAAACCATCAATATCTAGTTATGATTCATGAATAGATGAACTTGAAAGATTAATCTTAATATAAGAAATTCAAATAGATGATTTGAATATTTCAGAGTATAATTAACTTGAAAGTATGACAATATACTTCAAAAATTTTAAAAATATTTATATATGTCTTGATTTTGCTTTTAGGAAATCATATCACATTTAATCAAGAGCCATGTAATTTAGGGCATAGTCTACTCTCATTTATTAGGAGAATCAAGGTTCAAATCACTCTCCCTCATTGTTGTAACTATCAAAAAGACATCATACAACAATGAACCTTTTTTACTGTGCTGCCATAATTTTCATTTCCAACTATTCAAAGGTGGGTTTATAGTAATATTTTTTTTTAATAAAAATAAAAAATGAAAACCTTAAAATGGATGTTATAGCATTTTGGGTTTTGAATTTTGCCATTATATATATATATATATATTATAGCATTTTGGCTCCGACTTTGGTTTTTCCTGTGATTTGAGCAATTTTGGTGTTCTTGCTACATAACAACATGAGAAAGAATTATAAATAGAGAAAAAAGGGATAATTAACTTGGTCTATTTAAAACTTGGTCTATTTAAAGTTATCAAAACAGCTATAATTTATATTTTAATCTTCAAAAATTGCTAAAATAAACTAAATTTCTCAAATTATGCAAAACTATTAATTTCAGATTTTGATGCATAGTCATATACTAAAACTATCAATGGACCCAACAAGAAATGGACAACATTATACAGGAAAGGAAAAACTATCATTGCATAGTTTATACCCAAGTTAAGGTTGAATTAGCTAAAATTACCAAATTCAAAACTTTTTCTCTCTTTGTCAATTTTCTTGGCAACCAAATATAAAGCTACGTTTAAAGATTGTAGGAGTATCTCAATCTATTTTGAACCATCTAACATTCTAAAAATTGATTGGTTGCTCAAAAATGCAGGAACAAAAAATAGCATAGAAATCTCAAATTTCAGACTCAAAAGCATTGTGAACTATAGAATTGAAAAGTTTTTGTTTTTTTTTTTTTTTTAGTTAAATAATAATAATAATAATAATAAATAAATAAATAAAAAATGAGAGGGGGAAAGCTAAGGGACTTACCCTCAGGACGAAGGTTCCTTAGGTCCCCAGTAAAACGACCAAATGTATTTCGGCCAACGTCAATAGGATTTCTAGCCCAGAAACTAGAGACGAAGAAAAACTCTGTCTTCCACTTTTTGTCAGACAAGGCCAAGAATTTCACCAGTCTACAATCTCTACCTCTGGCCGTGAATTGATAAAATTCAAGAGATTGATGAATTTCTGAGGGTTTATAACAGTAGAGGAACTCGTCCACAATAAGAGGACGGTCCCCTCCAAACACTTCTCTCCATAAAATTTGCATAGAGATAATCAATCTCTATGCATTTGGGTTAAATTGACATACTCTTAAACCTAATCTAACTAATAACTCTCAAGTAAAAGCATTTAAAGGAAACCTAAGACCCCCTAAAAGGTAAGCCTCATATACACCTATCCCAAAATGAGGGTTACAACACCACTCTCCATAGACGGGAAATCTAGGATTAAACTCATCCGGAATCTAGTATCATTCCCTAAGATTGCACTACTTCTACAAGAAACCCAGGGACCCCTGAAACATATTCCTCGTCCGTGGTGTTTCCCCTACTATTATTACTGGTATCACTAGAACTATCACTACTTTCGTCATAATACTCGTCTATAGCTTTCTCTGTACTATTGCTAGACGAGGAGATAGTTATTTCTGACATTTTTTGAAAAGAAAATTTTGAAAACCTAAAAGATGAGAAAAGAGGGAATATCTGGCTCTAGGACAAACAAAGACTATGGATGCGAAGAAACTCTTAGACAAGGCTCTAGAAGATGAATGTCAAAAAAGGAAAATCTCAGAAGTGTGAAGGGCAGTGGAGGCATTCCACTATTTATAGATAGCTGACTTAGGCATATGAAGTGATACAATTAATCAGATGATGACACGTGGTCTTCGTCTCGAAAAAAATGAATCGACGAGATTGGCCACCATTGAAATTATGACACGTGGCACATCTAATTAAGGAAAAGGAGCTCGTCCATCCAAAGAATTATGTTACTACATGTTCTTGGATGACCCATGGACAAGGGGGCAACTGATGGTGTAAAGAAAATGTGTCAAGTTTATTCGTCCATATGAGCCTTCCATGACAAAATGCAAAGAAGAGGACAAAGGGCTCTTATGCTCGTCCCTCTTATACTCGTCCCCCTCTTTTGTTGATCCTTGTAGCGAAGCTCGTCCGTCCTTAATAATGGACGGACGAGGTTGCTGACTTTTGTTGACTTAATCTCTTTCAAAAGCCAAGGATGGGTTGCGTCGTTACGAACCAAACCCTTCACTAACCGTTGAGCACAAGTTCTGATCAAGTAACTTCCATGGCAATTATGGAAGTTATCTTATAATTTCCTGAATTTCTCAATAATAGGAACAATTGTCAAATGAGTAACCGTTTCACGAACAGTATATAAACATTCGTGTGTGAAGAACAGAGGTATGAAAAACATTCTCTAAAAAAATAAGAACTTGGAAAATATTTCCTTTTGGTTTTGTCTTTTCATTGACTTTACCATCGGAGGATTTTAGGCCGGCCTCCACCGTTCTTCTCTGATTCTGTTTGATATTCCAAGACTCAGCCTTCAAGATCAACACCCGGAGATTTTTAGCCTATTGATTTCTTTAGATTCATCATAAAGTTTGTAGAACAAAAACATTATATATGTAGAAAAAATTACTACAGAATTTTGAAACACCAAGAAAACGGTTTTCTCAGTAAACCCATTCGAGAAAGAGAGAGAGGGAGCAATAACCGATTTGAGACTTTGAGTTTGAGAATTAGACATGAGACTATAAGATAGTAGAGTGAGTAGTACTGCAAAAAAAAAGAAAAAAAAAGATATTTATAAGAAGGTTTAGAGATTTAGGGTTTGTAGGGTTTAGAGATCTAGAGTTTGTAAAGTTTTAATTTCCAATTATATCCCTTGTAAGTTTTTGTAATTACTTACTTTTCTTTTTAAATTTAAAATATATGTTGGATATAAAAGGTATTTGACAACTCTAAAATAAAATGAAAATTTATTTGTTATACGAGTTAAACGGGTTGTATTAAGTGGGTCATTTCAGGTTGATGCAAATAAATTGGTGTGTCAAACGTGTTTATTGCGGATTACGTGAGTTGACCTGCTTATGACACATTTCTTTTCATATCGCTTTTAGGTCGACCCATTTATGACCCAAACTCATTAAAGCCCAACTATAACCCGCAAAAACCCATGTCGGGTTCGTGTTGTGTTCGCGGGTTAGGTCTAACATTGACACCCCTACATAATACTAATATATATATATATTATATATATTATATATATAAACCAAATAAAATAGAATAATTAATTTATGTGGATATAAACCCGTCAAATTAGACAGATAAATGACCTACTTGCATGTGATGGCAGACTTTAGAGATCAGATGTTAGGAAAGGATGGTTGTCATCTTATTCTTCTTTATATTTACATATTTTTTATTGGATAGTATTATTTAATAATGGTTTATTAAATAAAAATATCAAAGTCATCCTATATAAATCTTGCCCAAAATTCTTATTATGGCTTCCTTATCCCACTTTATCTTTGTACTAGAACACGACCACTAATTTTAATATTTGATAATCAATTGCTAAACCAGGGTTAAATAAAAATTTGATGTTTAATAATCTTTTTCATATAATATGTTCCTATTATCTACCTTTTTCTATCCTAATGTGAAAGATAATAAACCTCTTGGTGTCCACTTTTTTTTTTATGTTACAAAGTACTCATACGTCATAACTCAACACATAATTGGGTCAAATAAGAAAAACATTTTTCAAAACCCTAAATTTTATCACTTTTAAATTCAAAGTATATGTTAGCGACCACTTTATCAATGTTCCAACGTACTCATATATAACTTATAAGTCATATCAGCGTGCAATAAAGCTATTTATAAGAAAAGATATATGTTAGCGACCATTGTAGCTTTGCACTTTCTCAAATTTTCTATCAGGTTCGCTTATTGTTGTTGTTGGCGGCTTATTAATGAACATCATCTATATATCAACTGATCAATATAAAGCTGACATCTTTGATCAACGGGTTTTCAAAAAGTTTTTTAGTTCAAAATCCCATAGTTGTCAAAATCACGATCTAGATTGTAGGATCACACGATTTTATGATCCCATCTTACTTAAATGTTTAAAATTGTACTAAGATCATAAAAATGGTAAAATCGTATGTAGTATTGTGTAGGATCGTATGGGATCGTACCGATTCTACTGATCCTATCAAAATATCAGTTTTTGGTTTTTTTTTTTTTTTTAAGGGATAAATTTTTGGTTTTGATAAAACTTTAAGGGGTTTTTTTTTTTTTTTCTATGTTATGATGATATGGCTTTTTATTTTTATTTTTTTATAAAATTATGTTAATCTAAGCAAATGTTTTCTAGTTTTTAGTTCACTTGTAATAAAAATAAAGGAATGCTTCATCATTTCTAAATGAAAAATTTATATTGGCTTTGCTACATTTTAAGCTATAATGTTGTTAAATTTATTTGATTAATATACCAATTTGTGTTATAATATTACTAAAATGTTTTTCTTATATATAATTTTATTAGTTTGCTTGTATTTGTATATTGATTGATTGATTTTTTTAAGCACGCTCTGTAATTGTTGTTGAGTGGTATAATTTGAATAGTTGAGTGTGAAGTTGTATCTTGATCTCTTTCGCAACTCTAGTATACAAATATACAATGTTTACATAGATGATAAAATGGTTGATGATGATGATTAGGACGGTGGTCATAAGAACCCTATAATGAGAATAATTAAATGTTCACTTCACCTTAATATTAATCTTGCTTTTGGACTTCATATTTTAGTTAGCTAGTTTCCATTTGATAACTTATTTTGGATTTTAAACTTGGAACTTGGAACTTAGAACTTGGAAAGTATTTCCATATTATTGATAAATATTTTGGTATTTGATTGCTAATTAGACATTTATTGAACTTTTTAGATACATTGGATCAAAACATAAATATATTTGTTTCATTAGTATAGATGTAGCGATGTAAGACATGCAAATTACATCATATAATGCAAATCTTTGTTTTTTATGGATAAATTCACAATTTACGTAATTATTCAATATACTAAGTCATTATTAATATGTTTTTTTGCTTTAAATATGAAAATATGTAGGATCTTATGATCTACGATCCAATCCATGATCCCACCTACCTTGCAAAATCCATTAAGATAGTCATAGTGTTCAATTGATAGGATTTTCAAGTGAGAATTCAAAAATTATAGTAGTTACCTAAATTATAGCTGTACTTAATTCTCACCTAAACATAATGTTTTTTCACACCTTTACGTTTTATACTTCAACACTTTGGTAAGTTTTTCCCCTCCATCACACTAGGAAATTAGGTTTCAGTATTCTCCCTCTCGAATATTTTTCCATATTGATATAATATTTTTAGATGAGTATTTGAATAAAAGAAGAAGAAAAAGAAGAAGAAAGAAGAGTTCTTTGTTTTTTGGATAGAAAATAGTTTGTCATTTAATTCAAGAATAAGAAAAGGACAATACATCATTAGAGATAGCACTCTCAATGAAATGAGGGTGCTTCCAGGTTATATTAATCTAGTAAAAATTTGGGCTAGTAAATGAACATTGCCATTTCTTTTCACAAAGGTCAAGCCGGCTAGATTTTAATGGTTCATCGGTTAAGTGCACAGGAGTGACGAGTGTGGATTGATTGAACCTAAAAAGAAAAGATAAGAAAAATGCAAAGTTTTAAATAAAAAGGCAGAACAAAGCCAACTGAAAAAATGGTTCCAAGAGTAATATCTATATATGGTATTTTTAACGTTGGGTGACTATAAAATAATTGTACCATCTCCTTGATAGTACAAAAGTCTTGTTATTGCCTATAATCTAGTAAATCTAGTTTTCATAGAACCAAGATTTCAGCTTGGAAGAAGGCAAGATTAATCACAAAATTGATTTGAAATTTTTTAATAATTTGACAATATTAATGACAAGATAAATAAATAATTAATTACAGTATAAACTAATGTAATTATTATACAAAGTTCTAATCTAAATGTAAACCATAATTTTTTTTAATACCTACTTTAATTTACTCAATATTTCTCTGTATTTGTTTATTCTTTGAAACCACAACTTTTTTTGAACAAGTAAAAGACAAAGTTCAATTTTGAAACCATTGCATGATTTTTTTTCATTTCTAATAGTCTTAAATATATCCTTCGTATCATTAAAATAACAAAACAAAAATAATCGATTTTTTTTATAAGTTTTATATATACACTTTTTTTTGTTTATAAGTTTTTATATATGCACTTGTTGTGTATTTATCTTAACCAATTTATTAGGAGCGGACGCTATAGATTGAAACTCTCTCTTAAAAAAAAAAAAAAAAATCTTGACCAATTTATCAATACAGTAGTTTTGTTCCCTCAAGCAAAAATTTTTGGCTTCACCACTTGCCACCAATCACAACTTATTAAAATGATATTTTATATATTATTATTATTATTATTATTATTATTATTATTCACCTCCATGGAATACTTAAATAAAATGAGTATATTTAGCCAAATCAAAGTGCTAACTAGGCAAGCCGTGATCATCACGCGACTAGCCAGGTCGTGACCATCTCGCAACTAGCTAGGCCGAGTTGCACGATCATTGTACTCTATTCTCTGAACTTTTTCTATATTGCTTTATATATGTTATGCTTAGTGTAGCTTAGTTCTTGGTTTATGGAAATTGTTTAATTACTTATACATTGACTAATTTATTAGTTTAGCTTAAAAGTGATTTTAACCGTTAAAAAAAAAAGAGTTGGAATTCTAAAGTTTTATTAGGGCTGCTTTAGCATTTTTCTATATTAATACTCTCTTCTTCTTCTTTTTTGTGATTTCTCTCGTCCCTCACATCTTGCTTGAAGTTAACTTCTTTTATTCTTCCTCAAACAACCTGTTCTACACTCATGGGTAGAACAAGAACAAGAGGAAAAAAGTACAGATTTTTTCCATTTTTATTTGATTTATGTTTTCATCTCTTTTTGCTCTTGATATTGTTGTTTGATTTTTTTAAGGATGAAGCTCCTACTCCACTCCTACCACCACCCATAGTTGCTGACTCCATTGAAGCTCCTACTACACTCTCACCAACCACGTGGCCTAATGACTTTATATTTGTACTCCGTACTTTTGCTCCTCAAGAAAAACTTTCCAGCAGTATACTCATCACCAATGATGTTAAATGTTTGCATCTGATGTAGAACAGACAGCACATGCCTTCCTGGAGCAACAAGGGCGCAAGAAGTCACAACGCAAGATCAAAGGGGGTGCCAGTAGGGGCCATCAGAGGTAACAGTGTCGGAATTGCATGAAATTTGGCAGGTTGAAGGGAAACGCATTCTGATCCAGATTCATGACTATGACCATCACCAAATTTTAGGCAAATTCCTACGTTAAGGCCCCGAAAACAGTGTTTTTGCTATTTATAGTAAAATTTGTTTTTCCTTAATAACTTTTAGTTTAAAAGTCAGAATAAGGTCCCGTCTGTTTTGGGATGACCCTTAAGGTCAGTAATTTATGATTCTGCATTTAACTCAATTTTGCCATTTTTGGTAAAATTTGGTAATTTTGTCACCTAATCGCTTAATTAGTGCGAATTAGGGTTTTAAACGTTTTTTTGCTCAGTATTTATATGTTTTGTAGCTATCAGAGGCAAATTAGACTAATATCAATAAACACAGACATTTTGTCAATTTTCTCTTCTGGTGGATTCCAGTTTTATCTCCTTGTGGATTTAGGGAAACCCCTCGTGGATTCGAGGTTTACTACCAGAAACTAACAGTTTAGTTTCTATTTCATCAAGAGAGCATCGTGTGTGCTTCTTTTCAGGCTTCTGCGATATCAGTTGGTATCAGAGCCTTGATTTACCCTGGTCTGATGGCTAACCGGTAAGACGGTGACCACCATAACAATGACGGTGGTGATGACGTCAATAACCCAGTCCTCACTAGGGCTGAGTTCCTTGATTTTCGTGATGAAAATCAACAATTCCGTGATTCAACCCAACAGACTCTGGACCAGATTCAAGCAGCACTTGCCACCTTGCTTAACTGAAACCCTAATCGCATTGATGAAGAGCGACATGATAATCGAGTGCGTGGCCCTCCCCATCGTGGTCCAAACCGGAACAGGCAGTAAGACTACAACGAAGAAGACAGTGAAGATGAGGAGTATGCAGAGAGAGTCCTTGGGAATCATCGTGGTCTCGTGAGGGATAATGGTCGAGATTATCAGGAGCAGAGGGACTATCGGATGAAAATAAAGTTACCATCCTTTAATGGTAATGTCTCCATTGAAGAGTATCTGGATTGGGTCAGTGAGGTGGAAAAGTTTTTCGACTATATGGGTACAGCAGAAGACAAACATGTGTGTTTGGTGGCCTACAAATTGAAGGGAGGAGCATCTGCCTGGTGGGATTGTGTTCAATTAAACCATACCCGTGAATGAAAGCTTCCAATACGGTCATGGAGGAGGATGAAAAGATTAATGGCAGATCGGTTCTTACCACCCGATTACCAGCAGGAGTTGTTCAGACAGTACCAGGATTGCAGGCAGGGTACTCGGATAGTTAATGAGTACATGGAGGAATTTGACAGGTTGGCGAATTGCAATGATTTGGAGGAAACTGAAGATTAACGGATATCCAGATTTGTACACGGGTTACAAGTTTCCATCCGAGATCAGGTATCCTTACAAACCCTATATACTTTGAATGAGGCTGTAACCTTATCCAAGAAAATAGAATTTTAGCATCTCAGGACAGGTTCGAAGTTTTCCAACCGCAGTTCAGAGTCCTCTAGTTCCATTGCCAACAAAGGTAAACAGCCAATGTTTACACCACTTTCACAACCCGTGGTTAGGGAGAATAGTGGTGTTAACCAATCCACAGTGGTAGTAGCAGGTTTCGCAGCCCAGCCAATAGCGAATGCCAACCCCTATGCTAGGCCAACTAGGAATAAGTGCTACAGGTGCGGAGAACCAGGACATCGGTCTAGTACTTGCCCTAAGCGAGCTACAGTGAATCTGGTAGTGGCAGAAGAGGGTGAGGTAGAAGGTAAACAAGAGGGTGAAGAGGTATATAATGATGCGGATCCGTATGCCTATGATCCCAATGAGATCCAAGAGGATGAGGAAGGCGTGCCATTAGGGCAGTCTTTGGTGATTCAAAGGTTGTTACTCACACCAAGGGTGGAATTCGGTGACCAGCGAAATGAGATCTTCCGAGCATGATGCACCATCAATAAAAGGGTCTGTGATTTGATCATAGACAGTGGCAGTGTAGAGAGCATTGCGTCGAATAGTTTGGTTACCAAGCTAGGGCTAAAAATAGAAAAGCATCCCTCTCCGTACAAGATAGGTTGGATCAAGAAAGGTACGGAAACTCTTGTTACTCAACAATGTAGTGTTACTTTTTCTATGGGTAAATATTATGTAGATGAAGTAGTTTGTGATGTTGTTGAAATGGATGCATGTTATTTAATACTGGGTAGACCTTGGCAGTATGATGTAGATGCTACTCATAAGTACAAGGATAATGTGTATGTGTTTTTTAAGAATGATAGAAAAGTTGTCCTTGGTCCTATTAAGGAAGGCAGTAGACCCAGAGCTTCTAAAGTGGAAGGGAAGCCAGCACTCCTTATAGTGAACAATGAAGATAAGTTTGACAGGGATTGTACGGAGTTGAAATAGGTATATGCTGTAGTAGTGACAGATGGTGAGCCAAAGAAGGTTGTTGAGATACCTGAGGCAATTCAGCCATTGATCAAGGAGTTTGAAGAGTTTTTTTTCCAGAAGAGCTGCCTACAGGTTTACCACCGATGCGTGACATCCAGCATTGCATTGATTTAGCTCCTGGAGCTAGTCTACCAAATCTGCCACATTACAGGATGAATCCTCAAGAGGGTCAGATTCTACAGGGGTAGGTGGATGAGCTCTTGAGCAAGGGGCAGATCAGGGAGAGTATGAGTCCATGTGCAGTACCGGTATTGTTAACACCAAAGAAGGATGGGAGCTGGCGTATGTGTGTGGATAGTCGAGCCATCAACAAGATCACAGTCAGGTATCGATTTCCTATTCCACGACTAGATGACATGTTTGATATGTTGAGTGGGTCCAAGTGTTACACTAAGTTGGATCTCAAGAATGGGTATCACCAGATTCGGATCCGACCTGGAGATGAGTGGAAGACGACTTTTAAGACAAAAGAGGGGTTGTATGAGTGGATGGTAATGCATTTCGGATTGTCCAATGCTCCCAGCACTTTCATGAAACTTATGAATCAGGTATTGAAACAATTTATTGGAAAGTTTATGGTAGTTTATTTTGACGATATCCTGATTTACAGTAAGATAGAAGCAGCCCACTATAATCATGTGCGAGAAGTATTAGCGGTGTTGCAGGCCAATGAGCTGTATATCAACTTGAAGAAGTGCAGCTTCTTGACTGATAAGTTGCTGTTCTTAGGGTATGTGGTCAGTGCGGATGGGATTCATGTTGATGAGGATAAGGTCCGTGCAATCAGAGAGTGGCCAACTCCAAAGACAGTGAGTGATGTGCGAAGCTTCCATGGGCTAGCAACCTTTTATTAGCGGTTCGTTCGAGATTTCAATAGCATAGTAGCCCCTATCACTGAGTGTCTGAAGAAAGGGAAGTTCTCATAGGGAAAAGAGGCAGAACAAAGCTTTGCCTTAATCAAGGAAAAGTTGAGCACCGCCCCGGTTTTGGCATTGCCTAACTTCGATAAGGCGTTTCAGGTGGAGTGTGATGCATCTGTGGTCGGGATAGGCGCTGTTCTTTCACAAGACAACAGACCAGTAGCATTCTTCAGTGAGAAAGTTTGTGAAGCTTGAAGTAAATGGTCAGCCTATGAACTGGAGTTCTTTGCTGTAGTACGAACTCTTAAGCATTGGGAGCACTACCTGATTCAGAGGGAGTTTGTATTATACACGGATCATCAGGCATTAAAGCACATCAACATTCAAGTTAGCATTAACAGGATGCATGCTCGGTGGGTAGCTTATATACAGCGCTTTCATTTCACTCTAAAGCACAAGTCTGGTGTAACCAATAAGGTGGCCAATGCACTCAGCAGGCGAGCATCATTGTTGACCACCCTACGTACTGAAGTTGTAGGGTTTGATTGCCTCAAGGAGCTGTACGAGGATGACGAGGATTTTGGTGATATTTGGGGTAAGTGTCAACAAACTCATACTGCTATCAATAGTATGTACATCCAGGATGGTTTCCTTTTCCGAGGTAACCAATTATGCATCCCTAAAAGTTCATTGAGGGAGCAAATTATTAAGGAGCTGCATGGTGGTGGTTTGGGTGGACATATGGGTAGAGATAAGACTATAGCACTGGTGGAAGAGAGGTATTATTGGCCACAACTCAAGAGGGATATTGGCAATCATGTGAGGAAGTGTCCAATCTGCCAAACTACTAAGGGACAATCTCAGAATACTGGTTTATATATGATAATTCTGGAAGATCAGTGGGTTGGAAATCTTCAGACTTCGACAATTATGAGAACTGGGTCCTGTAAAACCAAAACTAATCAGAGTGAAGACCGGTGGAGGCCGGCCTATAACCCTCCGATGATGAAGTTAGAAGGCGGGAATGGAGAGGAAAAATATCTAAGTGTTTTCTTCCTTCTCTAAGTGAAAAGTGAAAAATGTCCGAATCCCTTTACCTTTACGCAGGATCACGTTTATATAGTGTGTGGAACGGTTATTGGCTTTGATAACCATTCCTATTGTCAAGGAGTTCACCAAAATCGGAGGTAACTTCCTTAGGCATCGTTTCATTTGAACCGATGCTCCTTTACGAGCAATGGAGGTTTCGATCCTTTTTGGTTAAGGATGCTTGGCTCGTTTATCCCTAATTAGGGGTGGACGAGCCATGGCATGGCCATGCTTTCCTCGTCCGTCATTTGTGGCGGACGAGACCATCCTCGTCCGCCCCAAAGGAATGACGGACGAGACCTTACTCGTCTGTCCCAAAGGAGGGACGAGGCAACTTGGCTATGCTCATTTTTCTTATTTTTCCTCTTTCTGTAGACGAGCCATATGGACGATTTAAGGTGGTATAATTTTGTAGCATCATCAGTTGCCCCCTTGTTCATTGGGTCGTCCTAAGATAAAAAAGGTGTGTTAGCAGCAGTTAGAGGTGCTACGTATCAAAAATTGGTTGGTGGAAAAATCTCGTCGATTGATCTGCCCGAGAAGTGTGCCACGTGTCCCTTAATGACTGGGTGACGTCGCTTCAGATGCCTGAGCTTTCTCCTTATAAATAGTGGAATACCTCCAGTACCTTCTTCATTTCTGAAATTTCTTTCCCTGTCCTTCCTCATCTTAGATATTCGTTTAGAAGCTTCACGCGTCTATAGCCTTCCTTCGTCCTAGATCCAGGTATTTCTCTTTTTCTCGTCCTTAGTTTTCCTGTTTAAGATGGTAGACATTGTACTTTCCTCGTCTAGTGATAGTATAGATAAGGCTATAGACGAATATAATGACGAGAGTAGTTATAATTCTAGTAGCGATAGTGGCAGTAGTAGGGGGAACACCACGGACGAGGAGTACGTCTCTGGCGTCCCTGGGCTTCCTATAGAAGTTTTACAAGAACAACTTAGGAAGGCCTCTGGGTCTCGGGCTGGTACTTCGTCCACTGACCCTCGTCCTAATACCTTAGATGAAGAAGAAGTTACTGTATATAGTTGTGCGATAGATATCCCCTCCAAGACGGACGAGTAGAGACTGAAAAACCTTAGGGAGTGGTACCAAATTCCAGACGAGTTTAACCCAAGGATACCCGTCCGAGGAGAATGGTGTTGTAACCCTCGCTTTGGGATTGGCGTCTATGAAGCTTACCTCTTGGGGGGTTTAAGATTCCCTTTAAACGCCTTCACTAGAGAGTTGTTAATTAGGTTAGGTTTAGGTATATGTCAGTTTAACCCAAATGCATGGAGACTAATTGTCTCAATGCAAGTTTTGTGGAGTGAAGTATTTGGAAGGGACCGTCCTCTTACTGTGGACGAGTTCCTTTTCTGCTACAAACCTTCAGAGATACACCAATCCCCTGGCTTCTATCAATTTACAGCCAGGGGTAAAGACTGTAGGTTGATCAAGTCCTTGGCCTCGTCTGACAGAAAATGGAAGACGGAATTTTTCTTCGTCTCTGGCTTCTGGGCTGGAACCCCTGTAGACGTTGGCCAGGACTCGTTTGACCGTTATATAGGGGACCTAGGAAACCTTCGTCCTGAAGGTAAGTTGTTCCCCTTGTTCTTTTTCACTTTTGTCTTTATACTTTATTTATCTTAAATATCGACGGCCAATTAACAGGAGTATATTTTTTTCAGCTGTTGAACGTCCGTCCTTAAGCAAGTTTTTCCGTGACCGCGTCCACAGAGCTCGTCTTCACGCGGATAGGGACTTTCACTCTTTGGTCTCACTTAGACGCCTCGCCAAGTGGGGTTTAGGTCCTAATCCGTCCGACGAAGCTATTGCACACGAGGTCACAGTTAGAAAAAGTAAGTTTCAAGTCTTTATCGTCCTTGCATTTTGTTCTATTTTATTTCTAAAGGTATTTTTATCTTCTTTTCCCTCTTTTTGTTTTTATAAAAAGGGATGGCAACAATGAAGGGAAACAGGGGAAAAGATGTAGTTACTGAGGGTGATCGTCCTAAAGGCGATGTCCAGACTCGTCCTTCGACTGGGGAGAAAAGGAAAACCTTGTCAAGGAACTTAGACTTGGGAAATCTCCCCAGTCGTCGAGGTAAAAAGGCCAAGCCCAGCTCGTCTCAAGTGGTCAAACCTCCCTCGCCTCAGCAGCCAACGCAGGTAGTTGATGTGGACTCATCCACTCCAGTTGAGACCACTCCGTCCCAGGCCACTCCGTCCAGGACCGTGTCAACTCCGTCTCAGCCTCCCAGAATGGCCCCCTCCAATATCATTGAGAATGAGGACTTAGCCTGGGAACGCTTTAAGCAGGCTGTGACGGACGAGGACATAAACGTATGCTATGATATGTCCCTTAAAGATTTTGAACGTTCTGGTGTTCATGATCTCTTCAAGGTAATACCTCGTCTTGAGCTATGATTTACCTTCCTTCCTCGTCTCTCTTTCCCCTTTTTTTTTAACTTGTTTCTTTTTCACAGGGGATGTCAAAGTTTATAGCAGCGTCTAGGCAAGCAACGAGGTTGGACAAGACGAGGATCCTGCTAGAGACGAGGATCCAGGAGTTGAAGGCTGAGGCAAGGCAATGGGCTGAAGTGGCTGCCAAGACCACAGACGAGGTGAAGGAGTTGAAAACATTGGTTGAGGAGCTGAGAACCAGTGCTGCAGAGAAGGATTCTCGTCTTGAGGCCTTGCAGAAGAAAAATGATGAGTATGATGCCCTTCTTTCCAACGCGAAGGAGGATGCAGTGGCTGAATTCAAGTCGTCCACGCAGTACACTGAAGTCTTGGACACTAATTACGCAGCAGGGTTTGAGGATTTTAGAAGTGAAGCTGTACGAGGATCCAGGAGTTGAAGGCTGAGGCAAGGCAATGGGCTGAAGTGGCTGCCAAGACCACAGACGAGGTGAAGGAGTTGAAAACATTGGTTGAGGAGCTGAGAACCAGTGCTGCAGAGAAGGATTCTCGTCTTGAGGCCTTGCAGAAGAAAAATGATGAGTATGATGCCCTTCTTTCCAACGCGAAGGAGGATGCAGTGGCTGAATTCAAGTCGTCCACGCAGTACACTGAAGTCTTGGACACTAATTACGCAGCAGGGTTTGAGGATTTTAGAAGTGAAGCTGTGGAAAGGTTCCCTGACGTTGACTTCAGTTCCATTCTCCTTAACCTGAACGCTGCTGCCACTAGTTCTCTCGTCCAGACTGGCTCCGACGATGTCAATGTTGAAGACGACGCTACAACTTTGCCCCCTCAGGACGCCCCCAATGTTTCTCCTTAGAAAGATTTCCTCTTTTTTTTTTTTTTATGCACTTCTATTTGGTCCACTTTGCGACCACCTATGTAATCTCAATACATTTTCCTCGTCCGTGGTTTTAGGACGAGGCTTTAAACAAGTTTATTGTGCAAAGATTTTTTTTTAACGTTAGATAGACACTCAACTAAATGTTATTCTCGTGGCATATGTATGGACGAGTTTTATTTGTTTTGCTTGCCCAACTTCGTCCATTTTGCGTATATATTTGTCTACCATTTTCATTAGAATTTCAAATGTAGTTCCTTCATGTGACATGGTAGCAATTTAACATAACTGGTCTAGGGACCTGTTAAAAATGATAAAAACCAGCCTGCCTTGTTTATGGACTTGGCTAATTTTTATTCTTAAAAACTGAAGGCTTCCATTGTACTCGTCCATATCTTGGATTGTTTTAACAAAAAGCCCAATTTTTATACTTTGAAATCTTAAGGCTTTCATTGTACTCGTCCATTTTTTGGATTGTTTTAACAAAAAGCCTTAAGTAAAATATAACCAGATGCTTCTCTCGTCCATGGCTTAACATACACTTATCTGTGCATTTTTGCCCATGTATATAAATGTAGTGTTTTAACTTGTCTGTGTCATGGACGAGTTTGCTTGGGATTTAAGGCTTTGCTTCGTCCTCTGATAAGGACGAGGGTGGCCTAATGCTTTTCCCTTTGGGATTTAAGGCTTTGCTTCGTCCTTTGATATGGACGAGGATGCCTTAATGCTTTTCCTTTAGGAAAGCTTTTCATTATATCCCTTAAATAAACTTCAAACGAATGTAGTATGGGAATCAGTAAATTACACAACATTATGTACATTCCACAAATACCATTCATATCATAAGCATTGTTCAAAGACGAGGCAGGCTCCTTAGGCCAATGCCTTTATTTAAACATAAACCATAACGCCGTCCATAAATTTAACATAACAAAGCCACACCAAATAATATAATAATAATAAAGTTTAGTTGCTGAGCTCGTCCAGGCTGATATTCTACTGGTAATACTTCCTCAAGTGTTCCACATTCCATGGATGCTCCAACTTCCTCCCATCAAGAGTTTCTAAGTAATAGGAACCTTGTCTTTTGCAATTGACAACTCTATAGGGACCTTCCCAATTTGGTCCCAACTTCCCATGAGCTGGGTTCTTTGTTGCTAAGGAAACCCTTTTTAGGACGAGGTCCCCTATGTTGAATCGCCTTGGCTTCACCATTGCATCATATCTCCTAGCCATGAGATTTTTATACCTTGCCATCCTTTGCTCGGCGTCCGCCCTTACCTCGTCTATCAAGTCGAGGCTCAGACGTAGTTGTTCCTCATTAGCTTCGTCCTGGTAGGTCGTCACCCTATGATTGGCCACGTGCACTTCTGCAGGTATGACTGCTTCAGTTCCATATGCTAGCCCAAAAGGAGTCTCTCCTGTAGGAGTTCTCACTGTCGTTCTATATGCCCATAGAACGCCTGGAAGCTCATCTGGCCATACTCCCTTAGCCCCCTCAAGCCGAGTCTTGATTATCTTCAACAAGGATCGGTTTGCAACTTCTGCCTGGCCATTAGCTTGCGGGTGAGCTGGTGAAGAGTAATGATTTTGAATTCCAAAGTGTGCACAAAAGTCTTTGAAAATTGCATTGTCAAATTGCCTTCCATTATCCGATACTAGCACCCTAGGCACCCCAAATCTGCATACAATATTTTTCCACACAAAGTTCTTGACATTCTGCTGTGTGATGTTGGCCAAAGGTTCTGCTTCTACTCACTTGGTAAAATAATCAATACCAACCACAAGGAATTTCATCTGCCTTATACCCAGTGGAAATGGACCTAGGATATCCAGTCCCCACTGTGCAAAAGGCCACGGGGCCGTCATTGGAGTCAAATACTCTGATGGTTGCCTGGGGACATTGCTGAATCTTTGGCATTGGTCGCATACCTTGACGTACGCCTTAGCGTCAGCTTGCATATTTGGCCAATAATATCCTGCACGGACGACTTTATGGACAAGCGATCTGGCGCCTGAATGATTGCCACATGCTCCCTCATGAATTTCCCTAAGTATGTAGTTGGCCTCGTCTGGGGCCAAACATCTGAGATAAGGCTAGGAAAAACCTCTTCGGTAGAGAATCTCGTCCATAAGAACATATCTTGCTGCCCTCGCTCTCAGCTTTCTAGCTTCGCCTTTTTCATCCGGGAGTCGCCCGTCTTTTAAGTATGACACAATTGGAACCATCCAATTCATTCTATTTTCTACCTGTTGCACTTCTGGGATATCTACACTCGGCATATACTGGATTTCATCAAACTTGTCTGCAGCTTCGCTGGACGAGGCTTCTTTCGCCAAAGCATCAGCTTTCGTGTTTTCCTCCCTTGGGATTTGAATAAGCTAACTTCTTCAAACTTTTTAACAAGTCGCATCACCTTGTTTAGGTACTTCCTCATGCGCTCTTCCTTAGCTTCAAACTCGCCATTTACCTGGCCCATGATTAGCTGAGAATCTCCCAAGACGAAGAGTGACTCTGCTTCAACGGACTTGGCTAATTCCATCCCTCTGAGAAGTGCTTCATACTCGACTTCATTGTTTGTTGTCTGGTACTGCAAACGAACTCTGTGTTTTAACTTGTCCCCTTCTGGAGATTGCAAGACCACACCTACTCCTCCCGCATATTGTGTAGACGAACCGTCCACATAAACTACCCACTTAACGCCTGCTTTTTCACCCACCTCATCACAATTCGAAGTAAACTCTGCAATGAAATCTGCTAGGGCTTGAGCTTTTATGGCATGCCTCGGTTGATACTTGATGTCAAATTCACCGAGTTCGACGGCCCATTGTATCAAACGTCCTGCAGCCTCTAACTTGTTCATGGCCTTCTTTAGTGGGTGGTCTGTCATGACGTTAATGACATGAGCTTGAAAATAATGCCTTAGCTTTCTGGAAGCCGTCACCAACGCAAAAGCTAATTTCTCCATTAGCGGGTACCGTCCTTCTGCTCCCCTCAATGCTTTGCTAGTGTAGTACACAGGTTTTTGCACCTTGTTTTCTTCCCTCACCAGTGCTGAACTTACGGCATGTGGGGTGACTACCAAATATAAGTACAACTCTTCTCCGGACACAGACGGGCTCAATAATGGGGCTTTGCCGAGATACCTCTTCAAATCTTCAAAAGCTTTTTGACACTCATCGGTCCATTCAAATGCTTTTTTGAGAACCTTAAAAAATGGCAAACATTTATCTGTAGCTTTAGAGACAAACCTGTTGAGGGCGGCAACTCGTCTGGTGAGGGACTGAACTTCTTTCACATTGCTAGGGGGCTTCATATCCAATATTGCTTGAATTTTGTCAGGGTTTGCTTCAATTCCTCTATAGGAAACCATAAACCCTAGGAACTTCCCCGACGATACCCCAAAAGCACACTTGCTAGGGTTCAACTTCATATGATATTGCCTCAACGTGTCAAATGTTTCCTGCAAATCGACTAAGTGTCTCTCCTCGTCTTGAGTTTTTACTAACATATCATCTATGTATACTTCCATATTCCTCCCGATCTGCGGACGGAACATGTGGTTGACCAGGCGTTGGTATGTCGCCCCAGCATTCTTTAGGCCGAATGGCATTACTTCATAACAGAACAGTCCCTGACTAGTGATAAAGGACGTCTTTTCTTGGTCCACCTCATCCATTCTAATTTGATTGTAACCAGAGAAAGCATCGAGGAAACTGAGCAACTTATGGCCGGCGGTGGAATCTACCAACTGATCAATGCGTGGTAGTGGATAACTATCCTTTGGGCAAGCCTTATTCAGGTCAGTGAAATCAACGTACATCCTCCACTTGCCATTCGCTTTTTTGACCATTACCACATTGGCCAGCCACTCAGGATAGTATACCTCTCGAATGAACTTTGCCACAATCAGCTTCTGAACTTCTTCCTTGACGGCATTATCTCTCTCTGGAGCAAACACCCTTTTCTTTTGGCGCACTGGCTTGGAGGTAGGGCATACACTCAGACGGTGGGTAATAACGCTGGGATCTATGCCTGGCATATCTTCGTGACTCCAAGCAAATACGTCCTTATTTCTTTTCAAAAAACAAATGAGATCTTTCTTGATCGTTGCTTCCAGATCTGCTCCAACCCTAGTACACCTCTCAGGGTCATCATCATCTAAAGGAATATTTTTCAATGCTTCAATAGGTTCTGCCGTCACCCTCCTTTCTTCGATATTCATTGCTTGAATCTGCTCGTCCGCAGCCAGCATGGCCAGATAACACTATCTTGCAGCTAATTGGTCTCCTTGTACTTGGCCTACCCCGTGTTCCGTTGGGAACTTGACCGACAAATGATGAGTAGATGTAACTGCCTTCCATCTGTTCAAGGTTGGCCTCCCAATTATTGCATTGTAAGAAGACGAACAATCAACTACGAGGAAACTCACTTCCATGGTTACTTGCTGCGGATACGCCCCCACCATCACTGGTAATGAAATACTACCCACAGGTTGCACCTTCATTCCACCAAAACCAACTAGGGGGGAGCTTGTTGGACGGAGTAAATCTCGTCCCAGTCTCATCTGCTGAAAAGTTGGAAAGTACAAGATATCAGCTGAACTTCCATTATCAATCAACACCCTTCTTGTCTTGTAGTCTGCAATAAGGAGAGTGATAACAATAGCATCATCATGAGGGTGATGGACTTTCTTTGCATCCTCGTCCGTGAAGGTAATTGCTTGCTCGTCCATGGTCCCTGCACTTGGCGATCGTCCAGAGAGCTGAACACTCTGCACTGCTTTCAGGTAGGCTTTCTTTGACTTAGACGACTGTCCTGCAGAACTTCCCCCCAGAATGATTCTTATTTCTCCAAGCGGTGGCCGTGACGGTTCTTCTACTTTGGCTTTTAATTTCTCGTCTCTGTGATCTCGTCCTAGGAAATTTTTCAACTTCCCTTGTCTGATGAGATTCTCAATCTGCTGCTTTAGATCAAAACATTCGTCCGTGTCGTGCCCATGATCTCTGTGGAAGCGACAATACTTATTTCTATTGCGCTTATTGGGATCTCCCTTCATCTTCTCTTGCCACTTTAAGGAAGGCTCGTCTTTGACTTGCATGAGGACTTGCTCAAGTGGCACGCTTAAAGGAGTGTAGTGTTGATTCCTTGCTGACGGACCTGCCCTCTTTTCTCGATCTTTCTTATCCTCCGTTCGTCCCTTCTTTGGACGAGGACCTTGGTCGGACTGATGAGAAGGATTTGATTCTACCCTCTCAGCCCTCTTCCTCTTCTTAGCTATAATAGCATCTTCTGCATTCATAAAGTTTTGGGCTGAATGGACGAGTTCAGCCATAGACTGAGGTTCCTTCTCATAAAGTTTATGTATAAAAAAATCAGAATTGACTCCGTTATGAAAGGCTGCCAACAGTAGCTTATCATCTACCTCGTCCACGGTCAGGGCTTCCCTATTGAAGCGTGTGATGAAGGAACGCAAGCTTTCATTCTCTCCCTGTTCTATCGTTAACAAACTGGAAGTGGATCGTCTGTGACGCTGACCCCCTATAAAGTTATTGACAAACAACTTGCTTAATTCTCCAAAAGAACTTACTGAATTCGGGGGTAATTTGCTGAACCATACTCTGGCCGGACCCTTGAGAGTGGTGGGAAAAGCTCTGCACATTATTTCATCCGGAACACCTTGCAGATGCATAGTGGTCTTGAAGGTGGCAATGTGATCAAAAGGATCCCGATTCCCATCGTATGAATCCAAAGAAGGCATTTTAAACTTTGGTGGTAGGGGATGGCCGTTGATGGAGGCCGTAAAAGGAGAGTCAGTTCTATGAACCAAATCTTCTACTGGATTTGCCCTCCTCATATTCTCCTTCATTTCGTCCATAGCCTTCTTCATCTGATCCACTCTCTCTTCAAGTCAGATGCCCTTCGTGAAGTGGTATCCCTTGATGGGCTCCCACGCTGAAAGTTCTCTCTGCCTTCTTGGTCCTGGGTTGGCCCTTCTTCATCCTGCTCTTGATGAGTCTGCCTTCTTAAGTTAACTTCTCTCCGTAACTCCTGATTTTGGCGAGTTAACTCCGCCATCGCAGCCGCCATCTAATGCATATGCTGAACAGACAAGGCCTGCACATTGGGTGCAGATTGTCGATCGCGATGGGGATTACTCGACGCATCCCTACTCTGTTGAGGACCCGGGCTAGTTGCCCTTGATCTAGTCAGAACCATTTCAAACCCTTTCTTGTGAGAAAGAACTCGCAGAACTAAACAAGTTCAAGAGCGACAACTACGTACTTCCTACAGACGGCGCCAACTGATAATTCTGGAAGATCAGTGGGTTGGAAATCTTCAGACTTCGACAATTATGAGAACTGGGTCCTGTAAAACCAAAACTAATCAGAGTGAAGACCGGTGGAGGCCGGCCTATAACCCTCCGATGATGAAGTTAGAAGGCGGGAATGGAAAGGAAAAATATCTAAGTGTTTTCTTCCTTCTCTAAGTGAAAAGTGAAAAATGTCCGAATCCCTTTACCTTTACGCAGGATCACGTTTATATAGTGCGTGGAACGGTTATTGGCTTTGATAACCGTTCCTATTGTCAAGGAGTTCACCAAAATCGGAGGTAACTTCCTTAGGCGTCGTTTCATCTGAACCGATGCTCCTTTACGAGCAATGGAGGTTTCGATCCTTTTTGGTTAAGGATGCTTGGCTCGTCTATCCCTAATTAGGGGTGGACGAGCCATGGCATGGCCATGCTTTCCTCGTCCGTCATTTGTGGCGGACGAGACCATCCTCGTCCGCCCCAAAGGAATGACGGACGAGACCTTACTCTTCCGTCCCAAAGGAGGGACGAGGCAACTTGGCTATGCTCATTTTTCTTATTTTTCCTCTTTCTGTAGACGAGCCATATGGACGATTTAAGGTGGTATAATTTTGTAGCATCATCAATATATGCCTTTGCCAGTCCCACAAGCACTATGGGAAGATCTGTCTATGGATTTTATACTGGGTCTTCCTCGAACCCAGCGAGGTATGGATTCTGTTTTTGTTGTGGTTGACAGGTACTCCAAGATGTCCCATTTCATAGCATGTAAGAAGACTTCAGATGCTACTTGAGTGGCCAATCTGTTCTTTAAAGAAGTTGTGCGTTTGCATGGAGTGCCAAAGTCTATCACCTCTGACCGGGATACCAAGTTCATTAGTCACTTCTGGCGAACTTTGTGGAAGCGTTTTGACACTTCCTTGAATTACAGCAGCACTAGTCATCCACAGACTGATGGCCAGATAGAAGTGGTTAATCGTACTTTAAGGAATTTGATTCGGTGTATCTCAGGTGAGAAGCCCAAGCAGTGGGATCTTGCATTGTCCCAAGCAGAGTTTGCGTATAATAGCTCAGTTAATAGAAGCACTGGTAAGTCTCCATTTGCCATCGTCTACTGCATGCCCCCAAAACACGCTTTGGACTTGGTACCTTCACCTGAGCTTCTAGGAGTGAGTCAAGCAGCAGAGAATATGGCTGATCGTATTCAGGCCATGGAAGAGGAGGTGAGGCAGAAACTGGAAGCTACAAATGCTAAGTACAAGGATGTTGCTGATAAGAAGAGGCGTGAGAAGATCTTCAACGTTGGGGATTTAGTGCTGGTGTATCTTAGGAAGGAGAGATTTCCTGTTGGTATCTACAACAAATTGAAGGACAAGAAGTACGGGCCATTTCAGATTACTAAGAAGATCAACAACAATGCTTATGTGGTTGCTCTTCCTCCAGATATGAGCATTTCTTCTACCTTCAATGTTGCTGACTTATATGATTATCATCCTCCTGATGAATCGGATAGTGGGAACTCGGGGTCGAGTTCTTTTCAAGTGGGGGGGACTGATGTAGAACAGACAGCACATGCCTTCCTGGAGCAGCAAGGGCGCAGGAAGTCACAACGCAAGATCAAAGGGGGGTGCCAGTAGGGGCCATTTGAGGTAACAGTGTCGGAATTGCATGAAATTTGGCAGGTTGAAGGGAAACGGCGTTTTGATCCAGATTCATAACTATGACCATCACCAAATTTTAGGCAAATTCCTACGTTAAGGTCCCGAAAACAGTGTTTTTGCTATTTATAGTAAAATTTGTTTTTCCTTAATAACTTTTAGTTTAAAAGTCAGAATAAGGTCCCGTCTGTTTTGGGATGACCTTTAAGGTCAGTAGTTTATGATTATGCATTTAACTCAATTTTGCCATTTTTGGTAAAATTCGGTAATTTTGTCACCTAATTGCTTAATTAGTGCGAATTAGGGTTTTAAACGTTTTTTTACTCAGTATTTATATGTTTTGTAGCCGTCAGAGACAAATTAGACTATTATCAATAAACACAGACATTTTGTCAATTTTCTTTTCTGGTGGATTCCAGTTTTATCTCCTTGTGGATTCAGGGAAACCCCTCGTGGATTCGAGGTTTACTACCAAAAACTAACAGTTTAGTTTCTGTTTCATTAAGAAAGCATCGTGTGTGCTTCTCTTCAGGCTTCCTCGACATTAGCATCCATGTTAGCATCTCTTTTAGATTCTTTGATGTTATTATTCTTTTGTTTATTATTGGGTTATGTGATTTTCTTTACTTATATTAATACTGAGTGTAAGAGTGGTAAGATTTCTTTTACTGTCATTGTTATCATATATATTAATACTGAAATCAAATGATAGTGTGTTTTTCTACTTGATCAAATTTCTTTGAAATAGACATGTTTGTTAGTTCAATTTGCCAACTTTCATTTGATTCTCCACCTTATTGAACTAGATTTCTAACCATATTAATTAAAATTCACATCTAAAAAAAAATCATAATAAAAATTATATGAAACAGGACTTGGGGGCAATGGTCGATGAACTTATCTTATGTTCTCAACCCCTCTTTGCAGTTATCTTATTCTACCTTATATTTTTAAATTGATCTTGCCTATTTACTACAGGAAGAAGGTGTAGTAGACTTGGGTTTGAGATTGAAGAGTCGAGTGAATAACTCATGGTACTTTAGAAGGAGATGTGGTGTCTTTTATCCACTCATGGTTGTAAATTCTAAAAGTATTTGGCTAGTGATTGAAAAAATTGATTATACTCTACACGATTATATGAAGCAATACCGAGAAAATAGTGTTATGGTAAATTGGATGACACCACTAAAATTCTTGTTTGGTATGTTATTTCTTAAAATAGTCTTATGGTAAATTGGATAACTCATGGTACTTAAAATGTTTTTTTTTTTTTTTTTTTTTTTTTTTTTTTTAAGATAAAATTTAGAAAATTTTAAATTAGCAATTTTGCATTACTAACCCTACTATTTAAACTTGCTAAGTAAATGAATTTGAGGGTACACTACTAGTTTTCTGTGTGTATGGGTAATCAAGAGATAAACAGACTTGTCTAACTAATGACATGTATCCCAATGGTTTCACACCCCGAACCCAAAAGAGTTCGATGCCTAAAAAAGAACTATCAGTAGAAATTGTAGGGGATTTTTTTTGTTAATGGTCTGGGACGTTACATTTGAATATTTGGCACGGAAAAGAAAGGCATCTTTGAACTGCCTTGATAATTAACTGTCACGACCCGAACCCAAAAGAATCCAAAAGCATGAAAAAGAACGATCACAAGAAACTGCAGGTGATTTTTCTAATGATTTGGGGTGTTAAAAAGGATCACACATCAAAAGAAAGTTATTACTGGTTTACTAAGTGTAAAGAGATTCAAAAGAACGTTTTCTTATCACCTCCCATATCCATTACTTTTCAGTTAGCACGCAGCCTTGATTTTTTCTTTTTATAAAAAAAGTATAATTATTAAGTTTTAAAATTTAATACTATAGGTTATTTATAAAATCTCTCTCCTTTTTTGTTTCTCTCTCACCTTTTTCTTTTTTGCACGTGTTAAACTCTGTCAAAAATAAGCTCAAGTAGATATAATCTCCACACACACACACACACACACAAAAGAAGCTAGAAAGTGTAAGGTGAGGTGATGCCTAATTTTATATAGAGAAATACGGTGAAATTTTTTTTTTTAATTTACTTAAAATTTAGAAGCTTTATTTAGAGTTTTTGGCTTAAACGGCTTGAAAGCCCTTTAAATAATAGTATAGATAAACAACGTGCAATTTCTCCACTATTGTCTTTTATATTTTTACCTTTGTACCATTTTTCCTGTGAAAATAGGGAAAAAATTGCCAAATGCCATTTTCGGGCAAAAATAGCAGCTCTTTACCCCCTTTTTCATACTAATTAGAAAAATGCCCTCTTTTGAAACTCAATTTGTGATAAATCAAGTTAGGCCCTATAGCGATGTTTTTAAGGAGCCTATAGTGACGTTTTCAAGACCTATAGTGGCGTTTTATAACTCGACCTCTATAAAATCGAGTCATAGGTAAAAAAAAATAAATAAATAAAAAATAAAAAAATTTTTTGCCTAAAACTCAATTTCATGGAGTTTGAGTTACAAAACGCCACTATAGGTCCTTAAAATGTCACTATAGGTCCTTAAAAACACCGCTATAAGGCTCCAAAAAAATTTTTTTTAACTCAATTTATTACAAATCAAGTAACAAAAAAGGGGTATTTCCCTAATTAGTTTGGAAAATAAGGCAAAGAGCTGGTATATTTGCCCGAAAATGGCATTTGGCAATTTTGTCCGTGAAAATAGAGAGAAAAGTTTCTGAAGTAGTAAGGTATGGCTTGTTTTCAAGAAAAAGTTAGTCAAGAAATTAAGTCCTTGGATTTACTACAAGAAAATTTACCAAAGCAAGTTGAGAGGCCAGGTTAACCAAATTGTTTTTCTTCTCTCTTGATTTTATTTACTAAACAAATTTCTTTTTCATTTTTTATTGTTTGATAAGGCCTAATGCTGACCTTCTTCGAGTACTCTCCATGCGCATGCTCCTTACATGCATGACTCTCACCACTTTGAAACAACAATTTTTGAAGGAAAAAGAAAAGAGGTGGTTTGGAGAAAATGATTCCCTTGGGTTTGCTTTTAAAGAAAGAGGCTTAGATCCAAAAATCTCATGGCTTTTATTGAAGAAGTTGTGAGGAAACAAAGTTTGTGTTGAAAACAATTTTGTGAAAGCAACAATCATTGAATAAGGTTTTGGAAGAGAGAGAAATAATTCCCATGCATTTTTCATTTAAAGAAAGGATTTTGGATCCAAAAATCCCGTGGTTTATTTTTTAGATGACAAGAGTTTTGAGAAAAAAAGGATTTGTATTGAAAACATGTTTGTGAAAACATCAATCTTGAACAAAACAAAAGAAATGATTTAAAGAAAATGTTTCCATGGATTTTTATTTTAAAGAAAGATGTTTAGAGCCTAAAATCCCATGGTTTTTATTGGGATGATAAAATTTTTATGAAAACCAAGTGATGATTTTAAAGATCCATTCGTAAAAGCATCAATCTTGAAGACCTTTTACAGTGAATGTAATCAAAACAGCTATAATTTATATTTTAATTTTCAAAAATTGCTAAAATAAACTAAATTTCTCAAATTTTGTAAAATTTTAATTTCAAATTTTGATGCATAGCCATATACTAAAACTATCAATGTGTGTTTGTGTTTCTTAATAAAGATTCTCCTTGATGATTGCAATAAAGAAACATGAGTAACAATCTTAAACTTTTTTTATCACATAATGTTTCTTGCTTTTAATTTGTATTATTGATCTTATGTCATTAACATACATATTCATAACCCAATCATTTTATGGTACTTGATATACTGTAAAAGAAAAAGAAAATTACTTAAATGTGATATACAATTTTTGTATGCCAAACTTCAATTTCTTTTTATTTTTGACTAGTAATTGGAATAAAGACATGTCCAATTAAGTCACAAGATTTGTGTACATTCACTGTGTGGCTATTTGATCTATTTGAAGGGTCTTGAGTATGCATGTGAACAGTTCAGTAGTAGAATAGGCATGTATATTCACAATGGACTTCTTTAAATGGAGGCGCAAAATGAGGCGATTAAAATTTCATCAAATAGAATTTTTGTTGTGAATTTGAAGTCAATTTGCAACTTCTTGGGATGCTCCTAAATGTTTGATAGCATTTGGAGAGGATTAGCTGCTACCATTGATTCAAGATTTAAGGGTGAGCATATGCTGTATGAGGATCATGGTGACAAAGTTATTATTTTTGCAAAGCCTTTCTCAGATAAACTATTTTGGATGAAATCATTTTCAAGGTTCTAAAGCTAGGTGCTCATTGAATAATTGTCAATTAGCAGGTAATTCGCACTACTGTGTCGGCTTGGTAGTCATTGTCATCAGAGTGGGTATATGCTTCAAACTGTACCATCCAAACTGAGAAAGCTATAGCAGGAAACACTTATCAAGTGGGTAACCTAGTTGCTTTTTTTGCCAATAGAATGACCTGTTAAATAGATATGTTATCGTCTCTAATTTTATATTCAGTAGTTTACTGTTTACCTTACTATAATTAGGTCTGATTCATTTAAACTTTTAAAAAAAAATATTCTCAAACCTCTTTATAGTTGCTCTATTTCCAAAACAGTCAGGTGACATCTACCCTAAATTGGTATGATGAATACTGTTGATGTTTTGAACTAATATGAGATATTGGGAAACAACCTCATAAAATAGTTATATTCAAGGATATCAAGGTTAAAGAAATTTGTAAGACCACATTTCAGTTAGTATTTACTTAGTTATTAGTGCTTTCTCAAAAAATAATAATAATAATAATAATAATAATAAAGTTATCAGTGGAAAGCCTCTCCTTCTATATTTATTTGTTGACACATGAGATTTTTTTTGGATTGAGTAGCCAAGCTGGTTAAGTACAGTACAATGTTATATAAAGTTAAATTCTTATTTTACCATTCGTCCCCTTTCTAATAAACTTATTAAGTTGTTAAGAGCTAATGGGTAGGATGAGGGAATGGTCAGATGAGTGAAGGTCTGGAATAGAGCCTTTCATGAGCTTATTATGGTTTTATCTACAAATGAATTCTTTTTTCCTTGTAATTGTAATTTGTCATACACTGAACACTTGGCTCATGGTTCATTATTTTAGATTTGTAGTCTTGGGAGAGTTAATTCATCAAATACTGAATCGTAGTATTGTATTTAAGTAGACCTTGTTTTCATCTCTTTCAATAATAAGAGTTTTGTATTTCCAAAAATTTTATGTTAGTTTTCATATTTATTTTACACAAAAATGTTAAAGTAAGAGCATCTGTCTCAAAAAGAGAAGTTTTTTAATATTTGTTATTGAACTAGTTTGGCATGTTTCTGATTAGGTGCCATAGTGTGTGTTATTCTTGGATGATGATGATGCATGTGTGTGACTAATGACCTCTCTACCATGACCTCTCTACCACCTTGCCCCACCCTTATATCACCACCACCATATCCACATCTCCCTCCACTACAGCCTGCCCAACTCAGACATCCATATACACCTTCACTACCACCACAGCCCCTACCAACATTCCAACCCTACAATCCGTATCACCCCCCTTTACCTTTTTTCACACCACCACAATTTTTTTGGCCGACCTTTGGCCAAGGACCACCATCACCCTCCTTGATACCTGTCCCCATAGCTTCCTCTCACTCAAACTTACAACCCAAGCTCACCAGTACTCCCACACAGCCACCTAACGTGTCACATCCCTCAACATTACAACCCATTGTTACTCCCACACAGCCACCTAAACCTCAACAACCCAAGCCTAAACCACAGTCAGGAGGGTTAGAGTGGATTTCAGCTGTATTTCATATTGATTCAAAGGTTTTTTCTTTAGCTTTTGATGGTGGTAGGATAGATTCCTATGCTATTCATGAACGACGGGGTAAGTTCCATGGCTCCATTAGGGTGGGTCGTTTGGGTTTGGATTGGATTATTGCTTGTTTAGCAGATCTAGATCAGTGGAACTTTCGAAAACAACCTTTTTTCAAACGTTTATGTGAGAATTCTAAACTTTTGGAGTTTGCCAGTAGATTTAACAAGGGCGGCTTATTTGTGGAAATCTCTGAATACCACAATGGTGCAAGAAGGGGTTGCCTACGTGTTCCAGAGGGGACTAAGATAGGTGGTTGGACTTTGTTTGGAAGAAGATTACGTGACTATTTTTTGGGGAAGTCGAATGCTGGACCGATGGAGAAGGTGGTGGCTAGAGGCGGAGAGTTTGAAAAAGCAGGTGACATCCAAAATCCCCAAGTTTGGAAAAAATTAAATGGCCACGAAAATAAAGGGAGTAATTTACGTTTTGTGAAATATCTTCCAAGTATAACTGGTCAGCGTAATCAGTTTGAGTCTTTGGGGGGATTTGATGATGTTTCCAAAAAGTTAAGATCTGCTAGTGTGTCAACAGCTGGTAGACCTGTCTGTTTAAGTCATTTAAAATGGACCTAGGCCCACTTTTGTTTAAAAATAACTATTGATTTAATGGGTGAGGGTAAGCAGACTGTTTCTTGTGGTAAGTTTTAGCCCACTGTAAGCAGACCTGATCAAGCCCACCAGCCCAGTCGTGAGAATGGGTCGGGCCAGCCTTCTTTGGACATCTCAAGACACATACATATAGGAGATGGGTCCGATGACTTGCAAATTTCGGAGTGGGTGACTGGGGAAGGATTGGGAACTCACGAGGATGAAGAAGGGGAGATTCCAAGCTCCGGCGAGGGACTTGGTGGCTCCCCTATTGCCGATATGAACTCCGATGAGGGACCAGATATGAAGCCCGGTGACTGATGAGGGAATTCCAAAGCTCCGGTGCAAGACTCAGTGGCCCTTTTGTGACTGATATGAGGCCCGACGAACATGTTTCGAGTTCAGAGGATCACGGCACTGATGTGGAGGCAGGTTTGAGTGTCGTTAGAGAACCAGCACACTCTCCTGTTGTTGCTGATCAAATCGTGGACCATGAGGCTAGGTGTTTGGTTGCCGATACAGTTAATGGAGCTTGTTCGACAACCGTTCTTAATTTCGGGTGCCCAATTCAAGTTCAGAGCCAAGTGAGGGGGGGTTCGGACTTGTATTTTCCTATTTCTGAGGTGGGTCGTGGTTTGGATGACTCTGAGGTTCCTAGACTGATTTGGGATGCTACTTTGCTTTCGGGTAAGGGTGAAGAGGCTGTTAACCCTGAGGTCATTACACCTCTGCCTCTGTGGGACCCAAATGGTTCTTTTGATCTTGTCTCTATGGAAGATGGTTCGGATGGGGTTTCAGTGGAAGAGGTTATGGAGCCATCAGAATGGGTGAGTAGGAAGATTAGAGATTTTAGTACTTATGTGGGTTTCCCAATTGATTGCTGTGAGAGACAGTGTATTGATTTTTTTCAAAAACTTGAGAGGGTTTGGGAGCAGCAAGCAACTGCTGTTACTACTCGTCGAGTAAGCAATTCAAACAAAAAGGGGTTGAGGGAGTTAAGAAATTTGTTTTCATCTATTAATTACGATGTACAGTCTGGTAGAAGTTCTAGAGGCAGTTTGAAATCCTCTAGTTTGGGTTCGTCTGTTGGTAAATGAATTTAAAAATGCTATCATGGAATGTGAGGGGTTTGAATAATCCTCATAAGAGAGATGTTGTGAAGAACGTTTTACGGGAATGTAAGTGTGATATCGTATGTGTTCAAGAATCTAAACTAGATAGCACCAGCTCCAGCATGGTTAAAAGTCTCTGGGGTAGCCCTTTTGTAGATTGGGGGGCTTTAGACGCCTTACATACAGCTGGGGGTGTCATTTTGATGTGGAATAAAAGGGTTTTTGAGAGAGTAGATTCAGTGGTTGGAAGTTTTTCAATTTCTGTTGTGTTAAAGGGTGTGGCAGATGGCTTTGAATGGATTTGTTTAGGGGTGTATGGACCAACTGATGGAAGTCTTAGAGATGCTATGTGGGCAGAATTAGACTTAGTGAGATCACGATGGGCTGGGGCTTGGTGCTTGTTGGGAGATTTCAATGTTATCCGTTATCCGGCTGAGAGACTTAGCTGTAACTCTTTTAGTCCAGCTATGTTTAAATTCTCGGATTTCATTGCTAAACATTCACTGATTGATTTGCCTTTGGTAGGAGGTGAATATACTTGGTTTCGAGACTCTGATAGTCCTTCTATGTCCAGACTGTTAGGGTTTTTGCCCTAAAATCCAATTTCGTTTGCATGTCATGAATAATTAAGTTGTTTAATTATTTGAGACTATTTATGAACTAATGGGACATTATCTTAGTCCATGAGATGCATAGTATGTGATTTATGTGATTTAGTCACAGAAGATATAAATCACAAGTTCTTTATAAACTTAGAATTTTAGTTCGTAGTCGGTGATGAAATTGGGCATTTCATCTGTGAAGACTATAACATATCAACTAAGATGATTTGTCTTGATCATGGAAGTGGAGACTTCTAGTTGGTATGTTGACATGTTTTAAGAGTTAAGACATATTGAACTGGACCGCTGTGAGATTTATTATTCTTCCAATGACTGTCAAATGAATAATAAAGCTCACGACTTCTATTTACATCAACTCTAAATCCTGAGAGAATAATGGACCGGATCATGAGATGTAGATTGCTTTGATATATCAGAAGTGAGATCTATAAGTTATGGTCAAAACCTCAGTATGTTGAGCAGCCGCATTTAGTGTTGATGAAACATATATTTTCAAGATGGAATTCATAATCTCTTAACAGAGATATAAAATATTCTCTTGAGATAAGTTTAATGGGTTTGGTTATTCAGAGTGTTGGGCCTAATCACTTTAGTAAAGAGTTACTAAAGTATATATTTATGAAATTGGATTTCATAAATATATTATGAATAATATAAAGGATTAAACCGGGTACTCAAGGATTAAGATGTAGTAACCTTCAAAGTGGCAGTCAATATTAATGACTTTGTATTACTACGAATATTTTTATGAAAGAGTTGAATGTATAATAAAGTCTTGGGAAATAATTTATAGATAAGGCCTAGAGTGCAATTATATTCTTATAGTGGTATTGAATATAATTAATGGTAACTTTGGACTTGTCAAGAGTTGACGGAAAAGCCTAAGGCCCATTGGAGCTAGTGTCTTATTGGTCCCTTTGGTCCCATCTCAAGCCACAAACTAAAGCCCAATTGGGTAGGCCCAAAAGGCTAACCCAATTAGAAATCAGTCATTATTTAATAAGTGTTATTAATTAAAGAAACTATGAGAATGGTTAAAAAAAGAAAAAAAAAAACGTACGTATGATGAAAACAAAAGAAATCAGTTTTTCTCCACAAGGAGAAGAAGAAGGATTTTTCTTTGAGAATCTATGTACAAAAGACTGATTGAGAGACCACACATCTTGGGCACCACGTGGAATTGAGATGAAGATTGAAGGTATTCTCAAGTCAAGGTTTTGAAATTCACTGCATCAAGGTACACTTTCTATTCTTTGATTCTAAAATTCATGGTTACATGTTTATCTTTCATGATTGAAGTAGATCCGTGTTTTTGTTGCTTCCGCTGCGTGTGTTTTTGTATGAGATGCAAAAACCAGATTTCGACAACAAATGATATCAGAGCGGTCTTTAATATCATGCTTGTATAACATGTGATTGAATTTTAGAATAAAAGAAAAAACGTTTTCTTGGTGATTTAATTTTCTGCATTAAAGTTTCTGCATATTTTTGTTTCAGAACCACTGTTTGTTAAAACCAAATGCCATGATTAATATATATATGATATATTGATTGTTGATTGTTGATTCGGAAACCGTTGACATGATTCATGGTATTAGTTTTAAATGGAACTGATATATCGGTCAAGAGTGTGAGCATTACGGTCTTGCACCGGTTGGACGTTTTGCTTCTCTTGGATATAGATGGCATATTCAATCTGCCGTAAACATGCTTTAGTTTATATGTTTGTTAAAGCTTTAAAATAAACGTGTACTGGTGTTGTGATCATGGAATTCTTATTCAACAAGGATTCTATTAAATCCATATATTATATATATGGGTTTATATGCAAAACGTTTGTATAGGATGAAGTTGCCCAAATTATATCCTTTTTATGAAGGTGTCATCTTTCATTGTTTAATAAAGGATTTCTCATATTTATGCTTGCCTTGCATTATATTATTTTATAATCAAACAGTAAGTTAATGCTAGAATTATGAAATTTATTCCTAATGAGATTAGGATTGTGTTTTCAAGGTTTCTAGCATTATTATGGTTCTTGATTTTGATATTGAAAACCCTAATGTTTGATCTAAAAATCTTCGTTGATAAAGTCAAAAGTGTTTTTGGAAGAAAACAATGAAGATGTCAAAAACGGTTAGTTGTTTGTTCAAGAAAAACCCTAGAAAACTGCCTTAGAAAATTTCTGGAAATTCGAGTTTCACGAGTTTCGATCGATCGAAAATCACTTTCGATCGATTGAGTGAAACAGTGATCAGACTTTTTAATTAGATTGATTTTCGATTGATAGTCGATCAATCGAATTTGTTTTTTGATCGATCAAGAGACAATCGAGTATCGATCGAACAAGTCAGGTGGTCAAGTTCGAATTTTTTAATTTTTTCGATCGATCGAGAGGCACATTCGATCGATCAAAAGAAAGAAAATCAGAATTTTTTCTAAGCGTTTTCAAGTTTTTTAAGAGCAAGGTTAAATATGTGATTAGATTACACATGGTTCTAACTAATAGACCTAATGAGATCAAAGATGTTAGTTAAATAGAACTCTTGGTACTAAATCATTTTATGATTAATAGTCCTTAATTTATTTTAATTAGAGGTTTTTAATGAGATTAAAATTCTAATTAAAGTTATATAGTTTCTAATGAGATTAGAATACTTTATCTAGTAAATTAAGGATAGAGTTCTATATAACTAATTTTTGATTCATTAGTGTTTAAGGAATCCTAAATAGTTTAGGACTTCCATTTTAGTTAGTGATTCTAATTTTTAGAATACCTACGAGAGTACTAAAGCTATTAAAAACTCTAAACTCCAAAGGCTCACTAGTAGCTTTGAGGAAATAAGGATGGATGAGGATGAGTCATTCGATGAATTCTATGCCAAGCTAGTGAATTCCGCCTTCAATCTTGGAGAACAGATTTTGGAGCCCAAGATTTTTAGGAAGATCCTCAAACCTCTTCCAAAGAAATTCCATGCCAAGATCACTGCCATCAAAGAATCAAAGGATCTTGATTTCTATTCCTTTGACAAAGCTAATAGGAAACTTGTAAACTTATGAACTAGGGTTAGCAAGGGTTGGCAAGGATGGAAAAGGCAAGAACATGGCCTTGAAGACCAAGAATAATGCTAAAGATGAGTTGTCTGATAATGAGGATGCCAAATTGAAATCATATATCACCAGAAAATTCAAGAAGTTCATCAAAATTCAAATGCGAAAGCAGGTGATAAGGATTGCAAATAGTCTGCATTCTCTTAATTTAAGTCCCAAGATAAAGGTAAGAGAGAATCCAAGGATGCTGGTTAAGGCAACAGTGTTCTTGCTAGACCAAAGTGCTATGGGTGTCATGGATTTAGACACATGAAGCAAGAGTGTCCCACATATCTCAAATCCATTGGCAAAAACAAAGCCCTAGTTGCCACCTTAAGTGATTCAAAACCAGAAGCAAATTCTAATGAAAGTGACCAAGAAGGGATAATAAGTGCTTTTGCAGCTACTTTTGAATCTACTAAGGAAGTAGTAGACGTAATTGATGAGGAAGAAAAGCTGATGGAATCAAAATTTGAGAAGATGGATGATCAAGATGATATCCACACTGCCTGCACAAAGCTGTACAAGGTCTCTAAGAAAATGAGAAGCTCCACAGGTTGGCCATGAGAAAGCTCAGTGAAGTGGAGTTAGAACGTGAGGAACTCTCCACCAAGGTTGATGAAGCTAATCAGACCATTAGAGCATTGAGATTTGAGAACAACCTTCTCGTTGAAAAGTCCAAGAAACTAGATGCTGAACTATTTCAGGTTAGAGCACAACTAGAAAGGACTTTAAATGCCAAACTAGATGAAATGTTGAAAGTTCAAAAGTCTGCATCTGATAGAACAGGTCTCGGGTATTGTCACTCTCTCTCTTCTTGTAGTACCTCTTCTAATGATTTAAATAGAGTTATTTTTGTTCCACCTGCTAATAATGATAACTCTAAGGTAACTAATTCTAAAACTGAAAATACGAGTGAGGATAAAAGTGATAAGGGAAAATCCATTCGAGGAGCACCCCCTAAGGTTGGTAAGAAAGAGAATAAGCAGAAAAATCATCGCTCCACCAACAAGAAGTCTCAACCAAAGAAGCCTCACTTCTGTCACTACTGTGAAGCATCTGAGCACACTCGTCCAAATTGCTATAAGTGGTTAGCCACTCAACAAAGCAATAATGTGTCATCTCTAGGGAACCAAAATCAACTCCAACTCTCTTCAGCCCCTCTTGGAAAACTTCTTATGGCGGTCATCCTTCTTTCGAACTTCAACGGTTTCAACTCTCCTACTTATCCATCTGGACAAAAGTTCACAAAAGAAAGGACCTCCATCCAAGTCTCCTGCCTGGAAGGGAAAAGATTTTAAGTGATTTATCCTTTGTATGGATCTCTTGCATGGTTTGTGTTGTGGTTTGAGCCAGTCTAGTTTTGAAGCTTTGTTTGTTTGTTTATTTTTGCTTTGTTTTGAGTTTTATTAATAAATAAAAAAAGAAAAAAGGGAAAAATCAGAAAAATACAAAAACAGCGTGTGTTTCTTAAACTGGTACTTGTATACCTTGGATGGCCTTTGAAAAAAAGTTTATCAACTTTGTATCTCTTGTAGCTTAGATGAGCATTTTCATGCACAACTAAGCAATGTAAGTTTTGTGGCTTGTTTTATTTGATTTGTATGATTTGATTGATCTCTTATCTTTCATATCTTAAATCACTATTTTTGACGGGAAGGACTAGAAAATCCTAAGTGAAAGGCATAGATAACCATCTCACTGCTAAAACTTGTTAATCATAAAACATCTGTGTGCAATTCATAAAAGCTGTGCTCGGTAAGGTGTAACACTTGCACAGCAAAATAAGGATGTTTAAGCTTACATAATTGGGTATTTTCTTTTCTCTCATATATGCCCATGCATGATATGCTTAAAAGAAAAATTATGTAAAGATGAAAAGCAAAAAGATTCAAAATGCTTTTAATATGGTTGCAAGCGTGTTTCTAGGAGATGTGGGAGTTATATGATGTACCTCAAAGGTGATAGTCCCCATCAAACAGTTATGATTTGTGTGTGAATGTACTTAATCCTCCTATATCATTACTTTTCATATAATGATGTTCTTATGCTCTCTTGCAAAAGTTTCACACACAAGACGCATACTCTTTGCTACTTTTGATACTATTGTACAGATACAATGTGATTTGGCCATCACTAGGAATACATGTGATAGAATATGCTCTCTAAACTGTCTAAACTTGTTTTGAAATAAAATTTGGTTAGAATGGTTTAGTGTGTTTTGATCTAGGAATGCTTTGTATCTAGAGTTGAGCTTGTGCTTTTATGTTTAACATGCTCTTTGAATGCTTGCTTTGATGGTTATTATGATTGCGTTCATCTTGTGTTGTTTCTCCTCCTTGAAAACTCTTCTTCAGGACTCTCGACAAATAGCTCGATAGGTCCTCGATACCTGCTCAACACCTCCTCGATACAAGCCTCTTCTATCGAGATTTTAGGGTTTCTTCTTGATATCTCTCGATAAATAGCCTAATCCATCAAGTTAAATTCTTTGGGGTCTCTATTTGCTCGATAGCTTCTCAATACCTTCCTCGACCTATCGAGAACTTTTATCGTCAACACCTCCTCTATATCTCTCGATCTATCGAGATTTTGTTCTTGATAGCAGCTTAATACCTTCTTGATCTATCGAGCTGCGTTTTTCTATATATACCTGAGGTTTGATCCGCATCTTTTCTATCTCAAATATCTTGATACCTCTCTGTTCTCTCTCAACCCTAACCCTTTCCTTTCAACAAAAATCATCTTCCCTCCTTATTTTCGACCTTTTTTAATATGTTGGTAAGTCTCTCTAATCTCTCTTTTTCTTCATCTTTCATGCATTCATGCATCTTTTTTAAATAGGTTTTAATTTTTGGGAAACTTTTGGGGTTTTTGCGTTTTTATCAAAATTTTTGGGATGGGCTATGTTATTTTGAACTCATATGATCATGCATTGCACTCTATGTTCATTATAACAATGTTTCATGCATTCTAGGATTGTGTGACTATTTATACATTGTTAGCGCTGTTAGGTTGGATTGGGTTTCTACCCATGATGCAATTTTCTTTAGAACGTAACATGTTCATGCATTATCATTTGTTGCACGTTTTTTTCTTTCCTTTCCTTTCCTATACGTTCCTTCTTTTGTCTCTCTCTCTCTCTCTCTCTCTCTCTCTCTCTCTCTCTCTCTCTCTCTCTCTCTCTCTCTCTCATTTAGTATCTTTAACATGGCATCTAAAAAGTCTGTTCTGTCTAAAAACCCGATTTTTCATGGTTCTTCTCCTTCTTCTTCTTCTTTTCCCTTTGATTCTCTTCAGTTTCATGATAAGAAGACATGAGATGACTTCTCTGACCGAGCAATTCATTTAGAACGCTAGGTCATTCTGTCAAATTTCCTAGACACTCCTCTACCCAATGCGTTTAGCTCTCAGGGATGAGCTTCTCTATGTGAGATACCGTCGAGGTGTCCCGACATGTTCATACAGGAGTTTTACTCCAACATACATGCCATTGATACCTCTATACCTCGATTTACTATGGTATTCCATGGTACACATATCGTAGTCACCCCCAAACTCATTTTTGAGATACTACATGTCCCTAGGATGGATCATCTGGATTACCCTGGTCATCGTCATCTCTCTTCCATCTTTAGAGACGAGCTGGCCTCACTTTTTTGTTAGAAGGCCATGTTGTGTGGAGGTGTCCTAAATTTCTCCACAACTGAGTTTGCTAAGGGTCCACGGATCCTTAATATGGTGATGATGGTGGGATTAGTGCCTTAAAATCCTATTGTATGATGCTATGTATGATACTATATATAACATTATGTATGAATTAATGTTGGCATTAATAAAGTTGTTTTATTATTATCTAAAATAATGGTAACATGAATATTTGGACATTATTATATAGTCCATGAGATATATAGTATGTGATTTATGTGATTTAGTCACAGAAAATATTAGTCAAAATTCTTTGTAAACTTAAAATTTTTGTTCGTAGTCGGTGTTGAAATTGGACATTTCAGTTGTGAAGACTATAACATATCAACTAAGATTATTTTTCTTGATCATGGAAGTGGAGACTTCTAGTTGATATGTTAATATATTTTAAGAGTCAAGACATATTGAACTGGACCACTGTGAGATTTATTATTCTTCTAACGACTGTCAAATGAATAATAAATCTCACGACTTCTATTTACATGAACTCTTAATCCTGAGAGAATAATGAACCTGATCATGAAGTGTAGGTTGCTTTGATATATCAGGAGTGACTTCTAAAGTCATAATCAAAACCTCAATATGTTGGGTAGCCATTTGGTGTTGATGGAACATATATTCTCAAGATGAAATTCATAATCTCTTAACAGAAATAGAAACTATTATCTTGAAATAAGTTTAATGAGTTTGGTTATTCAGAATGTTAGGCCTAACTACTTTAGTAAGGAGTTACTAAAGTATATATTTATGAAATTGGATTTCATAAATATAAGAAGAATAACTTAAAGGATTAAACCGGGTACTCAAGGATTAAGATGTAGTAATCTTCAAAATGGCAGTCTACATTCATGACTTTGTATTACTACGAATATTTTATGAAATGGTTGTATGTATAATAAAGTCTTAGAATATAATTTATTCATAAGGCCTAGAGTATAATTATATTTATATAGTAGTATTAAATATAATTAATGGTAACTTTGGACTTCTCAAGAGTTGACAGAAAAGCTCAAGGCCCATTGGAGCTAGTGTCTTATTTGTTCCCTTTTAGTCCTACTCCAAGCCATATACTAAAGCCCAATTAGAATGACCCAAAAGGATAGCCCAATTAGATAATTAGTTATAAGGAGAGAAATATACAGAATTTTGTAAGATAATAAAATGGTTTGTATGTGAGTGTTGGACGCTCTCTTCTTCTCCCTTGAACACACATATAAACTGATTGAGAGACCACACTTCTTAGGCACAAGTGGAATTGGAGTGAAGATTAAAAGTGTTCCCAAGTACTTCTAATCTTTGGTTTTGAATTTCATCACACCAATGTACAGTCACTTGTTCTTATATTCTAAAATTTTCATAGTACATGTTATCAATTGCGAATGAAGTAGATTCGTTAATTTTTCGCTTCGTATGTTTTATGTGTGATACAAACTATGTTTTTCCAACAGATGACCTCATGGAAGGTCTCACTATAACACTATCACCGAGCCTCGTGCTCGTTTCCTCCTTTCCCTCATAGAAGGTCTTTCTACTTTCCATCACACATGATAGAATCTATTATAAATTTATATTGAGACATGGTTACAAGTGATAAGTTCTTCTTTCTTTCGGCTATCATGCGCGTCCACACATGCACGTCACTATTCATCCATTTCCTCTCTTCTATGTCATGGGTGCCATGAGTATGGAGTCTATTTAGAGGAGGGTAGCATAGCTTGCTGCAAAGCGCAAAAATCCCATGGTTTTTGTTTAGATGACAAGGGTTTTGAGAAAAAGGATTTGTATTAAAATCATCTTTGTGAAAGCACCAATCTTTAAAAAAACAAAAGAAATGATTTAAAGATAAAGTTTCCATGGATTTTTATTTTAAAGAAAGATGTTTGGAGCCTAAAATCCCATGGTTTTTATTGAGATGATAAATTTTTTATGAAAAACAAGTGATGTTTTTAATGACCCTTTTGTAAAAGCATCAATTTTGAAGACCTTTTACAGTGAATGTTATCAAAATAGCTATAATTTAAATTTAAATTTTCAAAAATTGCTAAAATAAACTAAATTTCTCAAATTCTGTAAAACTTTTAATTTCAGATTTTGATGCATAGACATATACTAAAACTATCAATGGAACCAACAAGAAATAGACAAAATTATACATGGAATGCAAAACTATCAATGCAAAACTCAGGTTAAGGTTGAATTAGCCAAAATTACCAAATTCAAAACTTTTTCTCTCTTTCTCGATTTTCTTGGCAAACAAACATCAAGCTACAGTAAAAGATTGTAGGAGTATCTCAATTTATTTTGAACCATCGAAAATTCAAAAAATTGATTGGTTGCTCAAAAATTGCAAGAACAAATGATAACATAGAAATCTCAAATTTCAGACTCAAAAGCATCATGAACCATAAAATTGAAAATTTTTGGTTTTCTTTTTTCCATTTTCCCACCCTTTATCTACAACCAAACAGAGAGGGAAAGAATGAAATTTAGGGTTGCTAGGGTCCAAAGATCGTAGATGAGGTTACCGTTAGTAAATTGGGGATCGCTATATATGAAGCGATAGGGCTACTAAATGTTGTCGTTGAATCTAACCCATTGGTCCTATTGTTTGCTCCATTTTAAAAATTCTCAAAATATTTTTTTCTTTTAAAAAAAAAAACATGTAGTTCGCTTAATAATATAAGCATATTCCTATAAATAAAATAATATTTATAAATTTTGAATCACATTAATAGCAATTAGATTAGGTGGCATAAAAAATTTCGTTTGTTTTAACATAAGAATATATTTCTTTCAATTTTACATAACCACTTTTCAAAAACATCCGCACTAAATTATCTATTTAATACTCTATTTCATTAAAATATCAATTTTTTTCTCTTTCTTCACACACAACAACCATCATCCACTCTCTTCCTTTGATCTCAGGATACGTCAAAAATAATTAAAAAAATAAATAGTGTCAATGTAAATTTAAGTAATTTTGTAGCTATTGATTGCTTTTAATATTTTACACAATTATACAGAGACTAATGTAGAAGGTTTTGGCAGTTAGTTGGGAAAATGTGGATTTTTTTTTTCTATTTTACAAAAACTAAATGTTAGATTTATAAACACGGGACGAATATAATATATTTTGTAGGTTTTGAAACATGATATTTTACATTCTCACTTTAGAAGGGAAAAAAACATTCTTACCATTTTTGGGTTGTGTGTGCTGTACGTTAACTCTATTTATAAAGTGATTGTAAATATCAATTCTATTTTTTCAATCAATTATTTTACAAGTCATGTTTTTTATATAAATTATTTATTAAGTTTGGTAATTTAATAGACTTTTTTATTTATTAAATTATTTATTCAACTAGAAGTCTTCTCTTTTATGACCAATATAAATCCGCTTAATTAATGTGTTATAGCCATTACAAATGAAAACCCTAATTTTATCAATGACTTTCAAAATAAAATAAAACAGTTAATCTACCAGCCAACCAACATTTGATATGTTAATTATTTTAAAATAAATAAAATAACAACAACAACACACGTTTGATAAGTCTCCCACTGCTAAACAAAAACTTCCCACTAACATAGCCAAGAACTACATGTGGATAACCTCCTACTTCAAGCCAAATACAATAACTACTAATCTTATCACAGGCGCTCCACACATGCAATAAGTTTTTTGTGTGTGTGTGTGTGGAGCATGTTCATACCTTTCTAATTAAGTTTTGTGTGATTGTCTTCCTTTGAAATTAGTTAGAATTTGGGAATAGATGTGCAGGAGTGGATTTGTTTTTTATAATTTTAGGAAGAGAGAGAAAGTGATAAAGAGGGAGAGACATGTAGATTCATAGAATGAAGAACAAAGAAAAAAAAATGGTACGTATAACTGTAGTAGTGTTTCAGTGTTTCATAATGGGTTTTGGTAGAATTTTAAATTTGGATAACTGTTTATTATTTTTTGGATAACTACTTGGTAATGGGATAAGTTAAACTGTCTCTATTTACTATGATTATTACTTATTTTTATTTCTAATTTTCCCTTGATGTCTAACGTTGGGGAGAGCGGTTATCAAAAAAAAAAAAAAAAAAAAAAACAACTTGAGATAGAAAAAAAAAAAAAAAATGCTATTATTGAGTATATATTTTTTAAACGTGGAAGAGGCAGAAAGTCGTTAGGAAAAACTTCTTTTTAAAATTTTAGCTAAAATTATGTGTTAAAAAAGAAAATATGTAAGAAAGAATAAGGGGATTTTTTTTTTTTTAATTTGAAACATGGAGTAGGCAGAAAGGTTGTTAGGGAAAGTTTTTATTTTTTTTAGCTAAAGTTTAAGAATTTTTAAATTAGCAATTTTACATTTTTAACCCTACTATTTAAACTTGCTAAGTAAATGAATTTGAGGGTAGACAACTAGTTTTCTATTTGTTTGGGTAATCAAGAGATAAATAGACTTGTCTCATTAATGACATGTATCTCAATAGTGTAACGCCCGAACCCAAAAGAGTTTGAAGCTTGAAAAGAACCATCAAGAGAAATTGTAGGGGATTTTTTTTGTTAATGGTCTGGGGCGTTAAATTGAATATTTGGCATAGAAAAGAAAGGCATCTTTGAACTCCCTTGATAATTAACTGTCATGATCAAAACACAAAAGAAACCAAAAGCGTGAAAGAGAACCATCACGAGAAACTGTAGGGGATTTTTTCTAATGATTTGGGGCATTACAAAGGGTGTCATCAAAAGAAAGTTATTACTGGTTTCCCAAGTGTAAAGAGATACAAAAAAATGTTTTCTGATCACCTCTCATATCCATTACTATTCAATTAGCACCCAGCCCAGATTCTTTTTAAAAAACAAGTATAATTATTAAGTTTTAAAATTTAATACTCTAGGTTATTTATAAAATCTCTCCTATTTTTTTTTTCTTTCACCCTTTTCTTTTTTGCACGTGGTTAACTCTATCAAAAATATGCTCAAGTAGATATAATCTCAAAAAAAAAAAAGTTAGAAAGTGTAAGGAGAGGTGTTGCTGAATTTTATAGGATATAGAGAAATATGGTGAAAGAAAAAGGTTTTTTTTAGTTTACTTAAAATTTATAAATTTTATTTAGAGTCCTCAGCTTAAATGGCTTGGAAACCCCTTAAAAAATAGTATAAATAGACAACTTACAGTTTCTCTACTACTGTCTTTTATATTTTTACCTTTGTACCATTTTTCCATTGAAAATAGTAAGAAAAGTTACTGAAGTAGTAAGGTCTGGCTCGTTTTCAAGAAAAAGTTACTCAAGAAAATAAGTTCTTGGATTTACTACAAGAAAATTTACCAAAGAAAGTTGAGAGGCCATGTTAGCCAAATTGTTTCTCTTCTCTCTTGATTTTATTTACTAAAGAAATGTATTTTTCATTTTCTGTTGTTTGATAAGGCCTAATGTTGACCTTCTTTGAGTACTCTCTATGCACGCGCTCCCTACATGCATGTGGCTCACCACTTTGAAAACAACAATTATGAAGGAAAAAGATTTTGGAAAAGAGGTGGTTTGGAGAAAGTGATTCTCTCGGGTTTTCTTTTAGAGAAAGGAGCATAGATCCAAAAATCTCATGGCTTTTATTGAAGAATTTGTGAGGTAACAAAGTTTGTGTTGAAAACTTTTTTGTGAAAGCAACAATCGTTGAAGAAGGTTTTGGAAGAGAGAAAAATAATTCCCATGCATTTTTCTTTAAAAGAAAGGATTTTAGATCCAAAAATCCCATGGTTTTTGTTTAGATGACAAGAGTTTTGAGAAAAATGATTTCTATTAAAAACATCTTTGTGAAAGCACCAATCTTAAAAACAAAAAATGATTTAAAGAAAAAGTTTCCATGGATTTTTTTTTTAAAGAAAGATGTTTGAAGCCTAAAATCCCATGGTTTTTATTGAGATGATAAAATTTTTATGAACAACAAGTGATGTTTTTAAAGACCCTTTTGTAGAAGCATCAATTTTGAAGACCTTTTATAGTGAATGTTATCAAAACAGCTATAATTTAAATTTAAATTTTCAAAAACTGCTAAAATAAACTAAATTTCTCAAATTTTGTAAAACTTTTTGTGGGGGATGAAAGCCCAGACATACTTATTGGGCTGTGGGCCCTGTCCTGAGAAATATTGTACGTCTGAAGAGTAATAGCGGGTCAGGGTAGAATTCATCTGACCGCAGCCAACCCAGAAGTAAAGGAAGAGTAACGTCCGAAGAGATCACATTTCATCCAAAGAGATTACACTCCTCGGACGTAAATAGTCTTGACCCAGCCAGCGAATAGAAGGTCCGAATGGACTTTCGGGCAATCCCAACGACAAAGATAAGCTCTGAGCGTATCTGGGGATGATTAAAACGAGAAAATATCTTAAGGAAAAGCTGCCATCGCCTCATTAAATGCACTGCAGCTGCTTTTCTGGCCGCATTAATGTAGAGAAGACCCCTGAACAATATAATCTCAGCTACTACCACTCACGGAGGGGCAAAGAGAGTACTTGATGGGACATAAACTCAAGTGGATGCTTAGATGAAGAACAAATGGACGATGGAGATGATAGAAATGGGTGCTATATAAGCAAGGGAGGTCTCTGATAAGGGAAAGGAAAAAAAAAAGAAAAAAAAAGAGAGGGAGGAGGAGGAGAGAGAGGAATTAGCTAATTTCATTGTAGTTCCCAGAATTGTAACCACCTCATATTCCAATAATATGCCTCTTCGGACAGACATTTGTAAAAGAAGATGAATATAATCTTGTGTCAATGAATCCTCCAATGCTAATATTTACCTCTATTTGATTCACACCTAGCCCAGCTCTTTCGCCCACTCTCTACAAATTCATTATCTTGGGTTCATTGGGCTCGTAACCCATTCCTCTTGAAATTGGGCTGCCAAATCAGACCCTACACTTTTAATTTCAGATTTTGATGCATAGCCATTTACTAAAACCATCAATGGACCAAATTATATAGGGAATGCAAAACTATCAATGCATAGTCAATACTCAGGTTAATGTTGAATTAGCCAAAATTACCAAATTCAAAACTTTTTTTTCACTTTCTCAATTTTCATAGCAAACAGACATCAAGCTACATAAAAGATCGTAGGAGTATCTCAATTTATTTTGAAACATTTAAAGTTCAAAAAATCGATTGGTTGCTCAAAAAATGCAAGAACAGATAATAGCATAGAAATCTCAAATTTCAAACTCAAAAGCATCATGAACCATAAAATTTAAAATTTTTGGTTTTCTTTTTTCCATTTTCCCGCCCTTTATCTGCAACCAAATAGAGAGGGAAAGAATTAAATTTAGGGTTGCTAGGGTTCGAAGATCATAGGTGAGGTTACTGTTAGTAAATTAGGGTTCACCATATATGGAGCAATAGGGCTACTTAACGTTGTCGTCAAATCTAACCTATTTGTCCTATTGTTTGCTCAATTTTAGAAATTCTCAAAATATTTTTTCTTTAAAAAAAAAACATGTAGTTCTCTTAATAATATAAGTATATTCCTATAAATAAAATAATATTTATAAATTTTGAATCACATTAATAGCAATCAGATTAGGTGGTACAAAAAATTTCGTTTGTTTTAACATAAGAATATATTTCTTTCTATATTACCCAACCACTTTTCAGAAACATCCACACTAGATTATCTATTTTATACTCTATTTCAATAAAATATCAATTTATTTTATTTTATTCTCTTTCTTCACTCATAACAACCATCATCCACTCTCTTCTTTTGTTTTCAGGATACGTAAAAAATAATTTATAAAAAAAATAAATGCAAAATAAATAGTGTCAATGTAAGTTTACATAATTCTGTAGCTATTGATCGATTTTTGTATTTTACACAATTATACATAGACTAATGTAGAAGGTTTTGGCAATTAGTTGGGAAAATGTGGATTTTTTTTTCTATTTTACAAAAACTAATGTACAAAATGCTCTTCAAAAGTTAGATTTATAAACACGGGATGAATGATATATATTTTGTAGGTTCTGAAACATGATATTTTACATTCTCACTTTAGAGGGGAAAAAACATTATTACCATTTGCGGGTTGTGTACGATAACTCTATTTATAAAGTGATTGTAAATATCAATTCTATTTTTTCAATCAATTATTTAACAAGTTATGTCTTTTATTCAAATTATTTATTAAGTTTGGTGATTTAATAGACTTTTTTTATTTATTAAATTATTCATTCAACTAGAAACCTTTACTTCCATTACCAATATAAATCCTCTTAATTAATGCGTTATAGTCATTACAAATGAAAACTCCAATTTTATCAATGACTTTCAACAAGGGTTTTGAGTTTACAAAGAACTTGTAATTTAAATCTTGATTTCACATGCAAATCTTATTCTCGTATCTAAATCACATACAACACATCTTGTTGACTGTAAGTCTATAAAATAATGTTCAAATATTCATTCTACAATAATGTCTGGAAAAAGAAACTTTTATCATGTTACACAAAGATAATGACATACAATTGGATTGTAGGAATTATCTTTGATTAAGAAAGATAATGCTTACGATTTGCTGGGGAAAGAGAAAAGATATTATTTTGAAATCCATGTCTATGCATGGAATTATCGTTAGATTCCATTGAATGCCTGACTCAAACTGAGTTCAAAGAGAGGCTTTGCATGTTAACTATGCGGTTTATGCGGTCCATGCCTACATTCGGTTATTTTATTGCAACCTCTACTCCAGGGGTTAACAGGTTTGCCTGCTTGACAATTCGTTTGACTGGTTCCCTTTTTGCTGCAGGGAATAGAGTTCCCATTTCCAATAGCTCCATAACCAACACTTTTGGCATCTGTATAGCTAGTGAGAAGCCCAAAAAGCATAAACATGCAAAGGCAGAGAATTATTGCTTTGGACATAGCCATTGTGGGAAGAGGAAGTGACCGTCTCGAAATGCCTATAGTTTTGCTTTAATTGACAGCGCGGGCCCTGGAGTTTTTCGAAATTAGGCTTGTTCGATATATATAAGGAAAGTTTTCCTAAATTAGGCTTGTTCGAGACAACCTAAAATTAGTGTCTATATTGTCTTATTGACATTTGACCCTTTCTCCTAAAAAAAAAAAAAGACATTTGACCCTTTCAATTTTCATCCTACTGTACCCTCTTTATTTTTCGGGAGTACAGTACCCACACAAATTCTAACCATTAATTTTGTATTGTTTTGATCTTAACCGTTGGTTTAGTTTTAGTGGGTACCGGTTATTGGTAAAACAATTCAGATGGAACCTCTCTCAATTTTTCTCTCGCGTTCTCTGCATGCATCTTTGTTTCTCTCTCATGTTCTCCACTCCTCTCAGATTGTTTCTTCTTGCATTCTCAGGTGAAGGTTTCTTCAAAGTTGAAAATTTTCAATGTCGTCGTTTTGTTTCCATTTTTCTTTATTTTTAGGATTACCCATTTGAAAACGTAGATATATGAACTCTTTATTTTCATTGATTTTCTTGTGGGTATTGTGTATGGGGTCGGTGAGGAGGAATCCTCAATCTTCTTCATGCAGTTTCTCTACTACTGTCTTTTATATTTTTACCTTTGTACCATTTTTCCATTGAAAATAGTAAGAAAAGTTTCTGAAGTAGTAAGGTCTGGCTCGTTTTCAAGAAAAAGTTACTCAAGAAAATAAGTTCTTGGATTTACTACAAGAAAATTTACCAAAGAAAGTTGAGAGGCCATGTTATCCAAATTGTTTCTCTTCTCTCTTGATTTTATTTACTAAAGAAATGTATTTTTCATTTTCTGTTGTTTGATAAGGCCTAATGTTGACCTTCTTTGAGTACTCTCTATGCACGCGCTCCTTACATGCATGTGGCTCACCACTTTGAAAACAACAAGTCAACAATTATGAAGGAAAAAGATTTTGGAAAAGAGGTGGTTTGGAGAAAATGATTCTCTCGGGTTTTCTTTTAGAGAAAGGAGCTTAGATCCAAAAATCTCATGGCTTTTATTGAAGAATTTGTGTCAATTTGATCCCTAACATTTCAATTGTGTCAATTTGATCCTTAACTTTTTAGTGTCGTGTCAATTTAGTCCCTATTGTTATATCTTAAATAAAAATTGATGACATAACAAATGGCCAAAATAAAATTTTTGTGTATTGTCACATCAACGAAGTTTAATTCTTTTATTTTGGCCATTAGACGAGTCATTAATTTTCATCCTAAAAATAATGGTAAGGACTAAATTAACACAACACTGAAATGATAGGGACCAAATTGACACAATTGAAAGGTTAGGGACCAAATTGAAATATAATGTATAGGATAGAGACCAAATACGTAGTTTACCCAAACTTTTTTGTGAAAGCAACAATCGTTGAAGAAGGTTTTGGAAGAGAGAAAAATAATTCCCATGCATTTTTCTTTAAAAGAAAGGATTTTGGATCCAAAAATCCCATGGTTTTTGTTTAGATGACAAGAGTTTTGAGAAAAATGATTTCTATTAAAAACATCTTTGTGAAAGCACCAATCTTTTAAAAAACAAAAGAAATGATTTAAAGAAAAAGTTTCCATGGATTTTTATTTTAAAGAAAGATATTTGGAGCCTAAAATCCCAGGGTTTTTATTGAGATGATAAAATTTTTATGAACAAGTGATGTTTTTAAAGACCCTTTCGTAAAAGCATCAATTTTGAAGACCTTTTATAGTGAATGTTATCAAAACAGCTATAATTTAAATTTAAATCTTCAAAAACTGCTAAAATAAACTAAATTTCTCAAATTCTGTAAAACTTTTAATTTCAGATTTTGATGCATATATAGCCATTTACTAAAACCATCAATGGACCTAACAAGAAATGTACAAAATTATATAGTGAATGCAAAATTATCAATGCATAGTCAATACTCAGGTTAATGTTGAATTAGCCAAAATTACCAAATTCAAAACTTTTTTTCACTTTCTCAATTTTCTTGGCAAACAAACATCAAGCTACAATAAAAGATCGTAGGAGTATCTCAATCTATTTTGAACCATTTAAAATTCAAAAAATCAATTGGTTGCTCAAAAAATGCACGAACAGATAATAGCATAGAAATCTCAAATTTCAGACTCAAAAGCATCATGGACCATAAAATTTAAAATTTTTGGTTTTCTTTTTTCCATTTTCCCGCCCTTTATCTGCAACCAAACAAAGAGGGAAAGAATTAAATTTAGGGTTGCTAGGGTTCGAAGATCATAGGTGATGTTACTGTTAGTAAATTAGGGGTCATTATATATGGAGCAATAGGGCTACTTAACGTTGTCATCAAATCTAACCCATTGGTCCTATTGTTTGCTCAATTTTAGAAATTCTCAAAATATTTTTTCTTTAAAAAAAAACATGTAGTTCTCTTAATAATATAAGTATATTCCTATAAATAAAATAATATTTATAAATTTTGAATCACATTAATAGCAATCAGATTAGTTGGTACAAAAAATTTCATTTGTTTTAACATAAGAATATATTTCTTTCTATATTACCCAACCACATTTCAGAAACATCCACACTAGATTATCTATTTTGTACTCTATTTCAATAAAATATCAATTTATTTTATTTTATTCTCTTTCTTCACTCATAACAACCATCATCAACTCTCTTCTTTTGTTCTCAGGATATGTAAAAAATAATTTATAAAAAAATGAATGCAAAATAAATAGTGTTAATGTAAGTTTACATAATTCTGTAGCTATTGATCGATTTTTGTATTTCACATAATTATACATAGACTAATGTAAAAGGTTTTGACAGTTAGTTGGGAAAATGTGGATTTTTTTTTTCTATTTTACAAAAACTAATGTACAAAATGCTCTTCAAAAGTTAGATTTATAACACGGGACAAATGATATATATTTTGTTGGTTCTGAAAAATGATATTTTACATTCTCACTTTAGAGGGGAAAAAATCAAAAAACATTATTACCATTTTTGGGTTGTGTGCGCAGTACGTTAACTCTATTTATAAAGTGATTGTAAATATCAATTCTATTTTTTCAATCAATTATTTAACAAGTTATGTTTTTTATTCAAATTATTTATTAAGTTTGGTGATTTAATAGACTTTTTTTATTTATTAAATTATTCATTCAACTAGAAACCTTTATTTCCATGACCAATATAAATCCTCTTAATTAATGCGTTATAGTCATTACAAATGAAAACTCCAATTTTATCAATAACTTTCAATGAGGGTTTTGAGTTTATAAAGAACTTGTAATTTAGATCTTGATTTCACATGAACATCTTATTCTCGTATCTAAATCACATACAACAAATCTTGTTGACTATAAGTCTATAAAATAATGTTCAAATATTCATTCTACAATAATGCCTGAAAAAAGAAACTTTTATTATATTATACAAAGATAATGACATACAATTGGATTGTAGGAATTATCTTTGATTAAGAAAGATAATGCTTACGATTTGCTGGGGAAAGAGAAAAGATATTATTTTGAAATCCATGTCTATGCATGGAATTATCGTTAGATTCCATTGAATGCCTGACTCAAACTGAGTTCAAAGAGAGGCTTTGCATGTTAACTATGCGGTTTATGCCGTCCATGCCTACATTCGGTTATTTTATTGCAACCTCTACTCCAGGGGTTAACAGGTTTGCCTGCTTGACAATTCGTTTGACTGGTTCCCTTTTTGCTGCAGGGAATAGAGTTCCCATTTCCAATAGCTCCATAACCAACACTTTTGGCATCTGTATAGCTAGTGAGAAGCCCAAAAAGCATAAACATGCAAAGGGAGAGAATTATTGCTTTGGACATAGCCATTGTGGGAAGAGGAAGTGACCGTCTCGAAATGCCTATAGTTTTGCTTTAATTGACAGCGCGGGCCCTGGAGTTTTTCGAAATTAGGCTTGTTCGATATATATAAGGAAAGTTTTCCTAAATTAGGCTTGTTCGAGACAACCAAAAATTAGTGTCTATATTGTCTTATTGACATTTGACCCTTTCTCCTCAAAAAAAAAAAAGACATTTGACCCTTTCAATTTTCATTCTACTGTACCCTCTTTATTTTTGGGGAGTACAGTACCCACATAAATTCTAATCATTAATTTTGTATTGTTTTGATCTTAACCGTTGGTTTAGTTTTAGTGGGTACCGGTTATTGGTAAAACAATTCAGATAGAACCTCTCTCAATTTTTCTCTCGCGTTCTCTGCATGCATCTTTGTTTCTCTCTCATGTTCTCCACTCCTCTCAGATTGTTTCTTCTTGCATTCTCACGTGAAGGTTTCTTCAAAGTTGAAAATTTCAATGTCGTCGTTTTGTTTCCATTTTTCTTTATTTTTAGGATTACCCATTTGAAAATGTAGATATATGAACTCTTTATTTTCATTGATTTTCTTGTGGGTATTGTGTATGGGGTCGGTGAGGAGGAATCCTCAATCTTCTTCATGCAGTTTGTGTTGTGGTATTGTAATTTCTCTATATTTCATTCACTCCGGTTCTATCGCACTATGTTTGTGTTGTATGGGTTTGTGGGTTCAATTTCACTGAGTTCTTTGGGTGTTATCCTGGGTTTTTGTGGCTGTGAATTTTAGAGGGATTTTCAATGGGTCTTTGGGTATCTGATTTTTCTGATGAGCTGTGGTTATTCAATGGGTCTTTCTGTTTTCTGTGGGTCAATGAGTTTTCATTGGGTCTGGGATTTTTCTGTTGATCTCTCTTGTTCTATCGTCTCTTTATGTTGCTGTGAACTAAACTTTTTTGTTTATATTTCCTCTATGGAACAATTACAAGTTGTGGAGAAATTTTGTTTGTTGTGTTATTTATAGGATCAACAAACAATGTGTGTTTGTGTTTCTGAATAAAGATTCTCCTTGATGATTGCAATAAAGAAACATGAGTAACGATCTTAAACTTTTTTTATCACATAATATTTCTTGCTTTTAATTTGTATTATTGATCTTATGTCATTAACATACATATTCATAACCCAATCATTTTATGGTAATTGATATACTGTAAAAGAAAAAGAAAATTACTTAATGTGATATACAATTTTTGTATGCCAAACTTCAATTTCTTTTTATTTTTGACTAGTAATTGGAATAAGGACATGTCCAATTAAGTCACAAGATTTGTGTACATTCACTGTGTGGCTATTTGATCTATTTGAAGGGTCTTGAGTATGCATGTGAACAGTTCAGTAGTAGAATAGGCATGTATATTCACAATGGACTTCTTTAAATGGAGGTGCAAAATGAGGCGATTAAAATTTCATCAAATAGAATTTTTGTTGTGAATTTGAAGTCAATTTGCAACTTCTTGGGATGCTCCTAAATGTTTGATAGCATTTGGAGAGGATTAGCTGCTACCATTGATTCAAGATTTAAGGGTGAGCATATGCTGTATGAGGATCATGGTGACAAAGTTATTATTTTTGCAAAGCCTTTCTCAGATAAACTATTTTGGATGAAATCATTTTCAAGGTTCTAAAGCTAGGTGCTCATTGAATAATTGTCAATTAGCAGGTAATTCGCACTACTGTGTTGGCTTGGTAGTCATTGTCATCAGAGTGGGTATATGCTTCAAACTGTACCATCCAAACTGAGAAAGCTATAGCAGGAAACACTTATCAAGTGGGTAACCTAGTTGCTTTTTTTGCCAATAGAATGACCTGTTAAATAGATATGTTATCGTCTCTAATTTTATATTCAATAGTTTACTGTTTACCTTACTATAATTAGGTCTGATTCATTTAAACTTTTAAGAAAATATACTCAAACCTCTTTATAGTTGCTCTATTTCCAATACAGTCAGGTGACATCTACCCTAAATTGGTATGATGAATACTGTTGATGTTTTGAACTAATATGAGATATTGGGAATCAACCTCATAAAATAGTTATATCCAAGGATATCAAGGTTAAAGAAATTTGTAAGACCACATTTCAGTTATCACTTGTAAATTGGCATATTAAATTGAAATAATAATAATAATAAAGTTATCAGTGGAAAGCCTCTCCTTCTATATTTATTTGTTGACACTTGAGATTTTTTTGGATTGAGTAGCCAAGCTGGTTAAGTACAGTACAATATTATATAAAGTTAAATTCTTATTTTACCATTCGTCCCCTTTCTAATAAACTTATGGACAAGGATTTCCTCCAAACAGGTTTGGAGGAATTCCTTCAAACAGGAGCAGGTGTCACTTAAAAGGAGAGACACCTCAGCTAGAGTCATGTGCAACGCACATGACCCATTTACCTGTGGAGTAGCTGTTAACCCTAACAGCGTTAGCTCTTTCTTCTCAAAACACACACGCACAGCCACTTTCTTCTCCAGCACACCTACGCACAGCCACTTTCTTCTCCAACACACCCACACAGCCTCACGCCTCTCTCTCACAGCCTCAACCTCTGTTTTCTGAGCAACCTCAACCGTGAAAGCTCAATCTCAGACCGGCATCTCAACTTGAGGTCTGACCGGCAAGAGCTTGTGAGGCGGAATGGACGGCGGCCACATGCAGCAGCCGCCGCTCTCACCGGACCAACTGGACAGCCCTCCTCTTCATCTGCTTCCCCCGTCGCTGATTCCGCCCCATTCAGTTTCTCACTCAGCTAGTGCCGCTCCCATAAATTTGCCGCCAAGGACCACTGCTCCCACCGCTCCTACAGCTCCATCGTGTCTCGGCATTCTCCCTAACAGTGACAAATGCAATGGTCCTCAATTTGTTCAGGTCTGATTTTTTTTTTTTTTAAAACATTGTTTTTTTAAAAGATAATTATTTCCTCAAATTGGTTTCTCAAATTGCATTACATTTGAAATTTGAATATTTGTCCTTATGATTATGGACATAGATGAGTTCTATAGCTTAAAAGCTTATGGTTTTGTTGGTTTTGAATGGGTATTTATTGTTGGTTGCCAGGATTTATATGCTACTTATTTTTTGGGAGTTTTTGAGTATAATTTTTGTTGAATAGGATGTTTAGGTATTTTGAGTTCTGAATATTGTTGTTGTTGTTGTTGATTGTGACTGTTTATAAGACTATAAGCAACTACGGTTTATTAATTTCTGTTGATTGTGACTGTCGTTGTTGTTGCTGATTTTGAGTTCTAAATATTTCTTGCTGTGTTTATTAAAAAAATTAAATATTGTTTTTTTCATATTGAATATTCTTAACACTATTGCTTTTTTTATTGGTTTTTGGATTTAGGAAGAAGCTCAAGTAAAACCTATTGATGGCAGTCCAAACACCCCCAGTAAACACAATAAGGAAATTAAAGCACCAATTATTGGAATGAAATTTGACTGTGACGATAATGCATATGAGTTTTACAAACAATATGCTCATAGAATGGGCTTCAGTGTAAGGAAACAGTATGTTAGGCGAGGAAGTGCTGGACATATTAAGAGGAGAACATTTTGTTGTTCAAAAGAAGGTGAACGAGCTATTGACAAACGTCGTGAACAGGTATCTTTTCATCACCCAATTTCACGAATTGGTTGTTTAGCACAAATGACTTGTCAACTTCAAAAGGATGGTATGTTAGAAGTTGTTTCTTTTCACGAACAACATAATCATGAGTTTGCTTCTTCTCCAATGAAACACATGTTAAGATCAAATAGGAAAATAACACCTGCCCAACAAGCTTTTGCGGATGATGCAGAAAAATCTGGGGTATCAATAAAACAAACCATAGATTTGTTAAGCATGCAAGTTGGTGGTTATGAAAATCTTGGGTTTTTGAATGTTGACTATAAAAATCATGTAAATTCCAAGAGGAGGGAGGCTTTAAAGAGAGGAGATGGTCGTGCTGTGATGGATCACTTTAGACAGATGCAATTAGAAGATCCATCTTATTTTTATTCTATACAACTTGATGATGATAATCAAATTTTAAATATTTTTTGGGCTGACTCTAGATCTATAGTTGATTATGGACACTTTGGGGATGTTGTATGTTTTGACACCACTTATCGAACAAATTCATATGGTCGACCCTTTGCTCCATTTATTGGGGTTAATCATCATAAACAATCAATTGTCTTTGGTGCAGCTTTACTTTATGATGAAACTATAATGTCATTCAAGTGGTTGTTTGAAACTTTTTTGAGTGCAATGTCAGGAAAACAACCAAAAACTATATTTACAGATCAATCTGCTGCAATGGCTAATGCAATAGAAGATGTGTTTCCTGAATCAAATCACCGTTTATGTGTGTGGCATATTTATCAGAATGCTGCTAAGCGTTTACATCATATATTTAATTCATCAAACCAATTTCGAAATGATTTTAGTCATTGTGTGTATGATTTTGAAGATGAAAATGAATGGATAGTTGCTTGGAATGACATGCTTGAGACATATGATTTAACTGATAATCCATGGTTGCGTGAAATGTTTGATGTGAAAGAGAAATGGTGTATGGTATACGGTCGACATATGTTCACTGCTGATATGAAAAGCACTCAACGCAGTGAGTCAATGAATAGTGTGCTAAAGAAATACTTGAAGCCAAAACATGGTCTTTTGCAATTTTTTGGACATTATTCTAGAGTATTGTCTGACAAGCGAAGTCAAGAACTACAAGCAGAGTTCAAAATGAGACAAACAACACCAGTTTTACTATTTGATTTTGAGATGTTGAGACACGCTGCAAAGTTGTACACTCCAGAAATATTTAAAATGTTTCAAGATGAATATGTGAAGATTGTGGATTGTACTATTTACAAGGCTAGTAAATCTGATTCTATCACAGAATACAAAGTGAAATATCGAAACAAAACTCAAGAGCACTTAGTCAAATATGAAGCCTCAACAACGACAGTCCAATGCAGTTGCATGAAGTTTAGCTTTTTGGGAATTCTATGTTCCCATGCTTTGAAAGTTCTTGACAAGAAAAATGTTAAGAGAATTCCAGCCCATTATGTATTGAAAAGATGGACACAAGATGCAAAGGCTGGTTCTATCAAGGACTATCGTGGCATTGATGTTAAAGGTAGTGCTCGAGAGTCAGTGGGAAAGCGTCTTTCTCACTTGAGTCACAAATGTCTTCAAATTAACACACTTGCAGCAGAGAGAGAGATGATGTATGAACATGTTGATAAATGTTTTGATAAATTATTGCAGGATTTGCAAGAAATGAGAATTAAATGTTGTTTGTCCTCTATGGAGGGTGAGGTCCATGGTGAAGTTGTTCCCGAGAATGTTTTACAAAGTGACGGGGGATTTGAGTCACATGTGGACGTTTCTCAAGGCATATGTGGGATCAAAACAAAACCTACTGTAGGTCGTCCAAGAGGAAGGTTGAAAAGTTCATTAGAAAGGAAAAAAAAAAAATCTAGTGGACAGAAGGATCAACCCAAAAAGACTAGTGGAGCAAGACAAGTTCAATCACGCAATGGCCTAAATAGAGTAAGTTCATTTACATTCCATTAAGAACATGAATTTGTAGATTCATAAATTTGTTTTATGTGACAATTGCTTTTTCTTCCCACATAGGTCGATTCCTCAGCCAATATTAATTCTCACAAAGAATATAGTAATGTTGAACAACCATCACAATTAGTAGATAACATAACTCAGGTATGATGCTACTACTTACATATTTTTTCTAATATACTATTAAACAATAACTACTATTAAAAAGTGACACAAATGTATTTAAATGTTATATACAGGAATCTTTCAGTTGTAGTAATTTGGTTGGACAAGACAATGTTGTTGGGTTAAATGGTCTGAATCAGGTATACTTATAAATTTTGTCTGATATCCTACTACCTAGTTACTTTCATTAGCATAGAAATTGAAATATTGATTTGTTTAAATGTTATACATAGGAATCTTTTGATTGTGAATTTTTGGTTGGACAAGACAATATTGTTGGGTTAAATGGTCTGAATCAGGTATACTTATAAATTTTGTCTAATATCCTACTACCCAGTTACTTTCATTAGCATAGAAAATGAAATATTGATTTGTTTAAATGCTATATGTAGGAATCTTTTGATTATGAATTTTTGGTTGGGCAAGATCATGTTGGGTTATATGACTTGAATCAGGTGTGTATAGTCGTTATGAATTTTGCTACAACTTAAACTTATATTTTCTATTTAGTTATTTTTTCCATACACTTATTTTATATTTGATGGCATATTTTGCAGGTTTCAATAGATCCTGATATTGACAACCTTTGAAAAACACCATATTGGTTGTTTTCCTTGTGTTTTGGATAGTTTTTGGACAACATATTGGCTGTTATATACCATCTAGTGGACAGAACTTTGACAGTATTTTTTGGACAGCACTTCTGACTTTGACAGATTTTTGGAGAGCATATCTGACAATGTGGATAGATTTTTTGGACAGCACAATTTGGACATCACAATTTGGACTGATAGATTTTGGATAATTTCATATGCAATGGGAAAGTTCATTTTTATATTTTTGTATTTATGTATTTGCATATTTGAACAAGGCAGCTTTAAATGAATGCAATAGAATGATATGGATGAAAATTTAAATTTAGCAATAGATTTGTTGAGCTTTTCTTTTTATTTGGCTCTCTTTAAGATTCAAGAATTTAAAATTTAAATATGAATTTGGTTGGCAGAAAACATTCAGGTGAAACAAATATAGCCTAAATTGCAGGCAAAGCAGGCAATAGATTTGTTGAGTTCTTCCTTTCATTAGGCTCTCTTTCAAGATTCACAAAGTTTAAACTTAAATATGGATTTGGTTGGCTTTCGTTCTCTTTGGCTTTTCTTGTCAAATATGTATTTAGACAACCAAATTCACCATGACAAAATGTGAGCTCTCTTTGGCTTTTCTTGTCAAATATGTATTTAGACCACCAAATTCACCATGACAAAATGTGAGCTCAAGATGTCCTGATGTTCCGTTTAAAGCACTAGACAAAATGTTCTGATGTTCCCAAGTTGTGAGCTCAAGATATTATGTAGTACCTAACATACAAAACCTCAATTTTGTCAGGTCTATAATATAAGATATTATTGACTTCTCCATTTTTTTAAGTACACAAAATTTTGCATTCACAAACAATAATATTTTCCGTACCTAATGCACCCTTCTCACAAAAATTCATACCACCCTTGGGATGAGGCACCGTGAACTAATTGACACAGGAGAAAATTACAGTAGTATGATAACTCCAAATTTATGAATGATGCTAAATTTCATTTTACACCATAGGATAATAATACAAATTAAGAAGGGAAAAAAAAATCCCAATGTGCAATATCCAAATTTATACTAAAGAATGAACATACAGCACAGAATAACAGTATCATTTACTGAAGTACAAAGCAGCAAATTTAACAGAGCTTCTCAAAACTCTCCAACTAAACTGGTGCCATAGTTCCTGTTCACTTTAGCAGGGTCAAGGCTACATATAATAGTTTCTGGAGCTGCTGACTGGCAATATACAACCTTAAGAATCATATCTTCCCCAATTTATGTTTCCAAAAGTTAGCGGAGTCTATCCGTTTACAACCTACCCAAATATGTAAACAGTGCAGCAAAAATAATATTTTTGGCATCGGGGGATACAAGTACAAAATCAAAATCACTACTTGACCAAACCGTTAAATTCAAATGTTGTCCTCTGCAGAAAATGTCATCCTTTTTGTAAGTCTGTCTGAACAGTAGCCAATTTCTCTTCATAGTTTAGAGTGTTGGCTGCAGTTAGAAGCATGTCCATTTTTTCTGATCCCTCTTCACGTTTACAATTCCATTTCTTTCCAAGGTTTTCAAATGCCCTTAAACTCCCATACGTTCTCTCTTTCTGTTTCTTTTCTAAAGTCTCATATGCTCTTTTTGCCTTGCGTATTGCCTGGATCCCTATATCACATTTTCTGCAAATAACAAATAGATAACACATTTGTCCCATCAGTGTGAGTTCAACAAACTAACTATTTAAAATCTAGGAACAGGAGACACCATGTAATTATCACAGCAAGCAAAAACTAGAATTAAAAATGGTAATTTTTAAAAAATTAAAAACAATAAATCTAATTATCACAGCAGGAAAAAACTAGAGTTAAATTATTCATATATATCACACAAAGCGTACCAAAATAAACTCAAATACAGAGGGATTTGGTAACAAACCTGGAAAAAATTGGAGCCTTGAAAAGATGGGTGGTAGGATTGGTGGTCCTTGGCGGCGAAGAGATGGGTGGGGGATGGGAATGGCAAAGAGAGAGAAGGCTGTTAACGGATTGAGAGAAGGGATGGGGCGGAATCGGCAGAGGAACGGCATGTGCAGTGGGTGGGCCGCCGTCCAGCGACGGGGGAAGCAGCGACGGGGGAAGCAGATGAAGAGGAGGGCTGTCCAGTTGGTCCGGTGAGAGCAGCGGCTGCTGCATGTGGCCGCCGTCCATTCCGCCTCACAAGCTCTTGCCGGTCAGACCTCAAGTTGAGATGCCGGTCTGAGATTGAGCTTTCACGGTTGAGGTTGCTCAGAAAACAGAGGTTGAGGCTGTGAGAGAGAGGCGTGAGGCTGTGTGGGTGTGTTGGAGAAGAAAGTGGCTGTGCGTAGGTGTGCTGGAGAAGAAAGTGGCTGTGCGTGTGTGTTTTGAGAAGAAAGAGCTAACGCTGTTAGGGTTAACAGCTACTCCACAGGTAAATGGGTCATGTGCGTTGCACATGACTCTAGCTGAGGTGTCTCTCCTTTTAAGTGACACCTGCTCCTGTTTGAAGGAATTCCTCCAAACCTGTTTGGAGGAAATCCTTGTCCTAAACTTATTAAGTTGTTAAGAGCTAATGGGTAGGATGAGGGAATGGTCAGATGAGTGAAGGTCTGGAATAGAGCCTTTCATGAGGTTATTATGGTCCTATCTACAAATGAATTCTTTTTTCCTTGTAATTGTAATTTGTCATACACGGAACACTTGGCTCATGGTTCATTATTTTAGATTTGTAGTCTTGGGAGAGTTAATTCATCAAATATTTTTCACCCCCAATTTTATAATCTGCTAAATATATTACCCCCTCAGAATCTTACTGCTCCATAGGTTGTAGACCTGAAAATCTTGGCTTTTTAGCGCCTTAGTTTTTGAACTATTATGTTAATTGGCATATTATTGATTTCTAATACATTTTCTACACTTGTAAATGGGCAGTGAAGCCAGTCATCTGCCAAATCTAGAACGTTCAAGGAAAAGGTGGATGCCATCCATCGGCAAGATATTTGCGGACTACTGTTAAGCATATACAACTTGTGAAAGAGCAAATTACTTTTAGTTGTTATAAAGTATTAGTTGTTGGAAAAATGTAGCTACAATGGTATAGATTCTAATGTGATATTATAGAGTTTTAGCCAAAAAAAAGTTATTGGCAAAACTTGATTCAATAGTGAAACTTAATTCATTTATGCATAGACTTCATATGTGTGTTAAAAGTTAAAACAATGACCTTTCCATTGAAAATATTAATTTTTGGTCTATATTATATCTTAAAATGCTGCTATAGGAGATTTACTAAGATGTTGGCCGTTTAAAAAAAACTTTAAAAAAAAAAAAAAAAAAAAAAAAGAGAGAGAGAACTTGAGTCTATAAATTCCAATTGCATATATAAATCAGTAGAACTTGAGCCCATAAAACTAGAGTTCAACAAGGTGTTCTATGGGTATTTCAATCACTTTTTCAATTACAATTATGTTTTAAGGGTATTTTAGTCATTTTCTAGGTTTAGAGAGTATTTTAGACATTTTTTAGGTTAAAAACTTGAACTTTAAATATTTGATTAATAACATAGTTATTGATTTTTTATTTTCTTGAAATTTTGCAAGTATAAAGAATATAAAAAAACAATGTAATCAAATGGTAAATTTGTCAAAATTCATATCCAATTAAAAAAATTAAGTGGCGTTACATTATTTAAAATTACACCAATTAATAACTATTTATTGAAATAATAACTTGAATATCTTGCCTACAAGGGCAAACCTCCAGCAGAAGCAGAAGAAGGTGAAGATTGAGTCAAAATGTGAGCTGTGTGATCATCCTTCTTAGACGGCATGCCATCTCTTGTGGGAATGTCCTTTTGCTAGAAACGTATGGGCTATAGTTCGAGGTGAACTTCAGAAATGACCCAACACAACTCTAGATGTTTTCCCATTGTTTCGTGGCTTGAGGTTTGGGCAATACTTGCTTGGGCAATTTGGAATGCAAGAAACAAATTCTATTTTGAAAGGGTACAACTACAACCGAAGGTTATCTTGGAGAATGCAATGGGACTGGCTGAATACCAGCGCCTAACTGCAGCTCAACAACATACCTGAGATTGTGTTCCCTGCCCTTTTGTCAATTCTTATTTTCTTGTATTTCCATCACACTAGGGAATATTTGTGCTGTTTTTTCCTTTGTCTGTTCTATACGGGATAGCCAAACCCCCCCTGTATACTCATTCTTTAGTTTCTTTTATACAAGTTTCTATCTTTTATCTCAAAAAATAATTTGATAAATCCAATCATTGGATTACATGTTTTTATGTTTTTAGCACTCATGCCAAAATTTGTGTCAATCAGACTTTATTTACTATTTAATCTATAAATTCATCTTCGATGCATAATTTTAAACTATAAAAACTTGAATTTTAAATATTTGATTAATGACATAATTATTAATATTTGATTATCATGTAATTTTGCAAGTATGGAAAATATACGATGATAATTTAATTCAATAATGGATTTGTCAAAATTTGCATAAAAAAAAGTAATGTAACTTTACTTAAAGTAATACAAGATGTAACTTGAACTTAATTATTTTTTTTTAAAAAAAGTTAACATCATAATTTATTGGTCAATATAATTTTGTTCATTAAATTTAATAAAAGAAGCAATATTTTTTTTCCCTTTATCCTTTGGGGGGTTGGGTTCTAATCTCCACTTTGATCGGTGATCGATTCAGCTGCTTCCTATCATGTCACTCCAAGAAAGGAGTTATTCACTTCATACAAAGCGGGAAACTTTGGGAGAGTGAAGATAGGCAATGATAATTATGCCGACAATGTGGGAATTGGTGATATTTGTGTTAGGGCTAACACTGGATACACCTTGATTTTAAAGGATGTGAGACAAGTTCCGGATATTTGCCTAAATTTGATTTCCACTCATGTTCTTGATAAAGAAGGTTATGGCAATTATTTCCGTGATGGAAAATGGAGGCGTAGCAAAGGATCATTGGTGTTTGCTAGAGGGAAGATTTGTTTTACACCTTACAAGACACAAGTAAGGTTGTGCAAGGATGTTGTTAGTGCAACTCAAGAGGATTCTTTGCCTAACTTGTGGCATAGGCGGCTAGCTCACATGAGTGAAAAAGGGTTGCAGATTTTGGCAAAGAAGTCTCTCATTCCCTTTGCCAAAGGTAGGTCACTAAATCCTTGTGATTTTTGTTTATTTGGCAAACAATATAGAGTTTCATTTAATATACTCTCTACTAGAAAACCCATTGTATTAGATCTTGTTTATTCTGATGTATGTGGTCCCTTTGATGTTGAGACCTTAGGTGGTAATAAATATTTTGTTACATTTATTGATGATGCTTCACAAAAGGTGTGGGTTTATGTTTTGAAAACTAAAGACCAGGTTTTTGAGCACTTCAAGAAATTTCATGCCATGGTGGAAAGAGAGAAAGGAAAGCTTTTAAAGTGTCTCCGTAGTGATAACGGAGATGAATACACATCTAATGAATTCAAGAGTTACGGCTCCGAGGAAGGCATTAGACATGAGAAGACAGTTCCTGGTACCCTACAGCAAAATAGTGTGGCAGAAAGGATGAACCGCACTATTGTTGAGAAGATCAGATGTATGTTGAGAATGGCTAATATGCTTAAGTCATTCTAGGGTGAAGCTGTTGTGACTGCATGCTACCTAATTAATAGATCTCCATGGTTTTGATATTCCAGAAAGAGTATGGACAGGGAAAGATGTTTCTTACTCTCACCTGAAGGTATTCGGGTGCAAGGCATTTGTTCATGTGCCTAAGGAACAAAGATCAAAACTTGATAGCAAATACACTCCTTGTATATTTGTTGGATATGGAGATGCAGAATTTGGCTACAAGCTATGAGATCCAAAAGAAAAGAAGATGATCAACAGTCAAGATGTAGTTTTTCATGAGAATGAAAACTTGGCAAACTTTGAGAAAACTAAAAAGCCTAAAGCTACAGTTGGAGGTGTTCCTAATCTTACACCTACCTCTTCTTCCTCAGATAATGTCACAAATAGGGAAGAAGTACAAGATGAGAATTATGGTGATAAACCAATTGAATTTGATGCTGATGAGCCAACAGGTGTTGATGGTGATGATGTGACGGAAACAGATGGTATTGAGCAGGGGGAACAGCCTCCTCCACTAGAGATGGTAGAACCTAGGTGAGAAGGTCTACTAGAAAGCGTCGTCCATCAACTAGATACCCCACTTCTGAGTATACTATGATTACTGAAGAGGGGGGAGCCAGAAAGTTTTCAGGAAGTACAGTCTCATAAGGATAAGCAAAATTAGTTGAAGGCTATGCATGAAAGGATGAATTCTTTGAACAAAATAAGACTTATGACTTGGTGAAACTTCCTAAAGGCAAAAAGGTATTGAAAAACAAATGGGTGTTCAAGCTAAAGAAATATGGTGACAAGTTAGTGAAGTATAAATCTCGATTGGTGGTCAAGGGTTTTAGTCAGAAACAAGGGATTGACTTTGATGAGATATACTCTCCAGTTATCAAGATGAGTTCCATTCGGGTAGTTCTGGGATTAGTAGCTAGCTTGGATCTTGAGCTTGAGCAACTTGATGTGAAGACAGCTTTTCTTCATGGTGATTTGAAAGAAGAAATCTACATGGATCAGCCAGAAGTATTCAAAGTGAAAGGGAAAGAACACATGGTTTGCAAGTTAAAGAAGAGTTTATATGGCTTAAAGCAAGCTCTAAGACAGTGGTACAAGAAGTTTGACTCATTTATGCTGGGTCACGAGTACACAAGGACAAATGCAGATCATTGTGTGTATGTTAGAAAATTTCTCAATGGTAAATTTGTTATTCTTCTGCCATATGTAGATGATATGTTGATAGTAGGACAAGACGCAGGTGTGATTGGAAATTTGAAGAAAGACTTGGTCAAGTCATTTGATATGAAAGACTTGTGTTTAGCAAGGCAAATTTTGGGTACGTAGCTTCTACATGACAGGAAAGCTAAAAAACTATGGTTATCACAAGAGAAATATATTGAGCGGGTTCTTAAAATGTTCAATATGAAACATGTCAAGCCAGTCAACACACCTCTTGGTTCTCATTTCAAGTTGAGAAAGAGATCTTGTTCTTCATCAAAGAAAGAGAAGGGAGACATAGCATCAACTATTTATTCCTCAGTAGTTGAGAGTTTGATGTAAGCTATGGTTTGCATATGACCAGATATTGCTCACGCAGTTGGTGTTGTCAGTAGGTTCACGGTTAATCCTGGTAAAGATCATTAGCAAGCAGTGAAGTGGATTTTCAGGTATTTAAGAGGTAGCTCTAAATTGTGCTTGACTTTTGGTGATTCTAAACCAATTTTAGAGGGTTATGTAGATGCAGATTGGGCAAGTGACCTTGATGGTAGGAAATCTACATCGGGGTATTTATTTACTTTTGCAAGGGGAGTTGTATAATGACAATAAAGATTGCAAAAGTGTGTTGCCTTATCTATAACTGAAGCTAAGTATATTGCAGCTAATGAAGCAGGTAAAGAGATGCTTTGGTTGAAACAGTTTCTCCAAGAATTAGGTTTGAAGCAAGATGGGTATGTAGTTAATTGTGATAGTTAGAGTACTATAGACTTGAGCAAGAATTCTATGTACCATTCACGCTCGAAGCACATTAAGGTGAAATACAATTGGTTGAGACTAGTTGTTGAACAATAGTCATTTGAATTAGAGAATATTCACACAAATGAAAATCCAGCTGACATGTTAACCAAGGTTGTGTCTAGAGAGAAGGTAAAGCTTTGTGTTGAGTTGGCCGATATGAATTCTAACTGAAGAGTTGGGTTAAAGATCTCCTCCGTAGTGGGCTGGAGGGGGAGATTGTTGGGTGCGTGGCACCTAGTAGGTCCAGCCCACTTGCTTGCCACTCTTGTCAAAGCTCATTTATGAGCTTGTCTTCTCAAGCCCCACAAAATCAACTTTTGGTTTAATGCAAAGTTGATGCTTAAGCGTGTTGGACATGCTGAAGAAAAAGAAAAGAAAGAAGCAAAGGCCATTCGGCCTTGAATGGAGAGCTGAAGCAAAACAAAGAGCTATTCGGCCATTTTTTGGTGTGAGAAAGAGTTTCAACTTGAGAGGTGTAGTCTGAAAAGATAAAGAGAAACACAGTGAGAGTGTGAGAGAGTGAAAAAGAAAAATGAGACATTTTTCTTTGCTTAAGTTACACACAAGGAAAATAAATTGGTGGAGTTCTCATGGAGTTTTAAAGGGCTACAATTATGGAGAGCTGGAGTATTCAAAGGAAACTTTTACTACTGCCTTTGTGGTGAGATTGTATTTCCTCCTTGAGATTTATTTATTGTATATCCAATTTATTGTGGACTCAAGTTTAGCATAAACTTGATAATTGTAATCTTTATTTCATAGTGGATATTTTTCGGAGTTGCTCCGTGGTTTTTCCCTCTACACTAGAGGGTTTTCCATGTAATATTTGGTGTTCTTGTATGGTTATGTTTATGTGGTGCTCGTTGTTTATGTAGTACTTGCTTGGTAGTCATTAATTTTAATTCACACATAGACATTGAGTGGATTAAGATTTTTTCCCCAATATACTTTTGGTTGTAGATGTCGAAAGAAGATTTGATAAACATTAAAGCTTAAGCTATACAATGGGTCAAATTTGGATGGTTGAATGGTGCAGTGGGACCATGAATGACGAGATCAACCACAGGACAAAGAACTCCGGCTTCGAAAGGAGGGATGTGGCGGCCAGCAGCTGTTCTAGTCTATCATCGCTCTAAGTTTCTCTCTTCTTTTCAAATTTCATTCAAGTTCAGAGGATTGATATTGAGAATTTTAAACTTCACGTGTGTTTTCTGTTAGTGTTGTAATGGTAAGCCGACTGAGGTATTAATTTGGCAAGTGTACAAAGTTCGAGGAGTAAATTGGCTAGAAAAAAAGTTTAGAGAGTATAATGACCACTATTTTAAAATTTAGGGGGCGTATGGGCATTTTTTCCAAAAGAATATTTTGAGAATTTCTTAAATGGAGCAAACAATAGGACCAATGGGTTAGATTTGTCGACAACGTTTCATAGCCCTATCACTCCATAGCGACCCCCAATTTACTAACGGTAACCTCTCATCTACTATCTTCGAACCCTAGCAACCCTAAATTTCATTCTTTCTCTCTCTGTTTGGTTGAAGAGAAAGGGTAGGAAAATGGAAAAAAGAAAACCAAAACTTTTCAATTTTATGGTTCATGAAGCTTTTGAGTATGAAATTTGAGATTTCTAGGCTATTTTTTGTTCCTACATTTTCTAAGCAACTAATCAATTTTTTGAATTTTAGATGGTTCAAAATAGATTGAGATACTCCTATGATCTTTTACTGTAGCTTGATGTTTGGCTTCCAAGAAAATCGAGAAAGAGAGAAAGAAAGATAGAAAGACCTAACCACTTGGGGATGTTGGGCCTCCTAATCTACTAAACATTGCCTTGTTAGGCTTGCATCTTTGCCTTTTCTGCTCGCACCTAGGAGGTCGTGCCCTCACTCTAAGTGTCCTTACTCCATGTGTGTACATGCAGCAAATAAGGAAAAAAAAAACTCGTAGACAAGCAATGGAAATAACAAAGAGGTAAAGAAAGCATGCAAAGAGACATAATATCAAAGAGAGCCAAATGGGGGCAAAGAGACATGTTAAGCACATGGAGGGGCAAACAAACATGTTATCAAACAAAAGACGATATCCAAGGAGGACAAATGTAGGTTTGGATTGAATGTCTATAGTTGCATTAGATTGGAATATGGACGACACACATGCCATCAAGCAAAATTTCTAAAAGGGACTCAGGGTCTCGTGTATCAAAGATGGGTGTGAACCCACACGAAATAGTAGGAATTAGGCTTGATGACACAAGCAAGCAAAGACTCATGCATGGACATGTAGGCAAGCATGCAAAAATGTAAAAGAGCAAAGATAGCCTACTGAGTGGCACAAGCAAGCAAGGCAAGCATATCATCACAGGGAGCGGAGAAAGGGTATGCATCGAGCAAACCGGCATCACTAGGATGCGTTCTCACAAGTGATTACATCCAAACAAAGCCACAAGGAGGTTGGATGTAACCACGCAAGCAAGTGGCCCCAAAGACCAAAAAGGCAGAAGTCCACGAAGGGCACAAAAACATGGCAAAGCCTAGATCTAGAGAGGCAAACATAGACATAAAGCATAGAAGCAAGCAAGCATACACATGCATATAGGAATGATCCAAACCTTTTGATGTAGGCCTAGGTGTATGGATGTAGGCCTAAACCACAAGATCTAAATCTGCATCCTACCAAAAGGGCCAAAGTGCAAGAAAGAGATATATCAAGAGACAAAAAGACTATAGAAGCATGGCATAGCATCCAACATGTAGATCTAAACACACAAACATGGCACGGAGCACATAAACACATAGATCTAAGCATAATCATGGCATGGGGCACATAAACACATAGATCTAAACATAGGCATGGCACAGGGCCCACAAAGACAGATCTAATTATAGGCATGTAAATCTAAGCATAAACATGGCAAGGAACACATAGGCATGTAAATCTAAGTATAAACACGGAAAAGAACACATAGGCATGTAGATCTAAGTGTAAACACAAAATCTAGACATATTTTAGCCCAAAAAGGCTAGGCCAACTACATTAAAGTTGTAAATCATGGCAAAAAGCAAGGAGACATGCTAGAAAAACCATAAAAAATGTTACGAAGCAAGATAAATCTAAAAACATGATAAGAAAGCGAGAAAGCATATTAACAAACAAGAACATGCTAAGGTGTGGATTGTAGCTGAAAAGCTACATCCACACCCCTAAGCCTCAAATCCAAGGTATAGAGCCAATGAGAGGAAGATTGAGAGCGTGAACACTACCTTTTGATTGTTGAGAGAAAGGAGGAATCAAAGGTTTTTGGATGTATTCGGGAAAGAATTTAGAAAGGAAAAGAGAGAGAATCTACCCAGAAAAGTGCTCAAAACTGCCCAAAAATCTTCCTTTTTGAAATTTGGGGATCTGAGAGGTTAAATAAACTTTTGGCATGCTTCCTAATGCTCAATAGCTAAACAATGTGCACCGGGTCAACCCAGTTGACATCAAAAATTTTGTCTTTTCCATGCTTTTTTGTTATGATTTTGATCACATATTTGAGGCCCTTTTGGACTCCAATTCAAATGATATTGGTGTCCCTGGAAAGCTTTGGATGTCTAGTTTCCATAACACTAAAGAAATGGAAAATCCAATGGATGAATCAAAAGTTATGTCCTCAGGAAGTGTGCTGACGTGCTTTGCACAGTTTTCTAGGTATCTCAACTGTTTTAACTTCGATTTCGACTCATGAATAGTCGTCAGAAAGGGAATTTGATAATCTTTGTAATGGCACTGGTCTAACCATTTCCGGTTGATGGATCAAAATTAGGATTTTTAGGTGCCCTCGAGAGGTAACCTCAAGTTAGATTTTGACCCAATTTGACTTTTGGTCAACTCAAGGTTGACCAGGCTCATTTTGGTCAATTTGACTGGAAAAAGAATTTTGAGTGCTCCGATGCCTGAACAAGTTGTGCGACATCAATCTAGATGTTTCCGTGGCCCCAGGGGCTTCAATACGATGATAGGCTTGGAACTGGAATTGCTAGCTTGGCTATTGCTCTTGGATTCTCTTTGGAGTCTTCCCTCTGATCTTGACCAAATCCTCCCCTAAGAAAACGCTTAGTTGGGTTAAACAAAGCTAGGTCTCCATCTATGTCAATCTACTCAACCAAGCAAACACACACATGGTGCAATACAATTTTAACCTGGACATGCCTAAGGATAGGTTCTAAGTCATTACATTGTAGGGTGGGTTTGTTATTTTGTTATTTCCCATAGTTAGGACATTACAACTCCCAACTTGTAATGTAATGAACATTATGTTGGTCCAAATGGCATGGTCTATCCTTTTTAGTTAACAAGAAATGATCTAGTGACTTTGGGCTACGAGTTGGTGAGTTCGCCTAAAAGTTCAAATAGCGTTGAAAACACTATAAACGTTTAGACCCCCAAACAACAAATTACCAATTCAAACTTTGTATCAAACAATATATGTGCGAAAAATGATAACAAGCTTATAACAGAATTGATAAACAATCTAAACCAATTAAAATCACATCCACAACAGAAATTAAATGGTAAAGATTAAGGGAAGAGAGATGCAAACACAAAGACAACACGGCGATGTGTTATCAAAGAGGAAACCGAAACCCTCGGCGTAAAACCTCTCTGCGGCCCTCCAAGCGGTCAATAATCCACTAGAAAATGTAGTTAGAATACATGAACAGTAATAGACCATCCAAGCCTAATCTACCCAGGTACCTAAGCCCTCCAAGTTTCTTGCTCCAACGAGGTTGCACCAAACTTTTTTCTTCTCTAGCTTACCGGATTCCGTTATAGCCCATAGCATCAACCAATAACTATTGGTCCCTTCTAAACTGCTTCCCTTAGCACCAAAAGAACCTTCTCACAGACGTGGGTATGGTGAAAAATGATTTGGTCAAGAACCTCTCAAGGATGTATCAATAGAAAGAAAGAGAGTAGAAGAATTTGAAGAGTCTCTTTGTGAAGATTGTGGATAAGGCAATCTTATTTTTCTCTAGGGTTTCTCTCTCCAAATTCTCTCTGAAAGCTCTCTACATTTCGTGGGTTTAAGGGGTATTGATACTAGGGTGAGAATGGAATGCGAAGAGTTAGGTTTTTCAAAACAGGGCTGGCTGGCGGCTTAGCCTCGCGACTTGGCTTAGTCGAGAGTTCAAGCCGCCAGCTAACAGAACGGCCAAGCTGGACTTTTTGTCCTGTAGTGCTCCAGCTGACACGACTGTTCATCTTCTCGCACGCTTCACTCGTGTGCTGAATTTGGCGGCTTGCCAGTCACGAGTCACCCGCGAGTCCCAGCCGCGAAGCCCTACTTTCTTGCACTTTCTTGAGCATTTCTTCACACTCTCTCACTCACTATGCTTACATGAATCCCACCTAAATACAGTGTTTCCAAGTGCTGAAATACATGCAAATTGGCACGGAATAAAACCAACAAGATAGTTGATTAAATTCAACCTTACATCACCGTTGGGTACCCGAATCTAATAAAGATCAGTGATCCATGATTACTACACTCATATGTTGAGATGGGTGCATGCATATTTGTTGTTTAATGGCACACATAATGACAGTTAAGGAAAGCTTTTAACAACTAACATTACATTTTAAATAAAATACTATACAAACAATACACAGACAGGCAATACCAGACAAGCAACAAATATCATACAACACCATGATATTTAATTGGTCATTTAAAGTCTAATGTAAAGTTTAGCCCTCGACATCCCTAGTGGAGTCGCCACTGTGGGAGATTGGGAAACTTGGGTGCTCTCAGAAAAGGGTTTAGGCATTAGCACCTTCCCTTTTCAAGATTCTATGAAGTCACCACTTTTTTTATAAGTAAAATAAGAAAACTTTACAAACTACAATATATCTTGAATAGTATGCATTCTTATTGATTGGAAACAATTACATCTAGGTAGAAAGAACTTTACATTGCTTTGATTCCTAGGTACAATCTAGTAAAAAAAGGAAAATACAAAGCCTTTTTTCCTAGTTACAATCTACCTAAAATAAAACAAGACACTAAATCTACCAACCTAAAATTCTAAGGTTTAGGGGCTAGATTATAGGATGGGAAGGTGTTAGACACCCATCCTGCCCAGACAGAGTCTGGTCTTCTAAACTTTAAATGACCATTAAGTACCCATATTCAAAGTATGAAATGATACACAACAAATGCCATGTCAAATCCTAGACCTAGGGTTAGAATGCTATTTAAGAACCTTAGATCTGCAACTTTATTTTGTATAAAAAAGGGTTGATGAGAATACTTAATAAAAATTTAAATCCAAGTTTCCCTAAAAGAAAAAGAATGGATTTCTAATACAAATTTAGATCTGGTTTGATTTTTAAATGTAATAGACAGATTTTTTAATTTATTTATGACAATGTAAATTTTATATGAAAAATACAAACTTGGTTTTATTTATAAAAAAAATACAGATCGTGTTTTTGTGAACAAAATTCAGATCAAATTTTATAAACAAAATACAAATCAGATTTTATTTTCAAAAATCATAGAGAAAAATTTAGATCTGGTTTTAGTTTGAAAAACATGGAGGTAAAAAAATGTAAATATAATTTTAGTTTTGAAAAACATGGAGAAAGAAAAGTGTAGATCTTATTTTAGTTTTGAAAAACATGGAACTTTTATGATGGACTCTTTTGCAAATCTAAAATCTTAAGTAGAAATTCAACCCTAGACCTATACATGTTTATCAACTAATCGTGTGAATTTTTCAAAAGCAATAAAAGAGCATGCAATAACATATTACAAACATGGTTATATAAATACAAGAAACAATGTCAAATTCATAGAAAATAAAGCATAGATGAGAGCATGTTTTTGAAATTAAAATAAAACAAACAAATCATGTTAGGTGAAGTAAAGTTAGAACATACCTGCATGAACGTATTCCGCAAGCAGAGAATTATCCTAGAGATCAAAGAGAATGAATTTTTGAAAGATTTAAGTAAGGGCCACTTAATTGAAAAGAAACTCCTAAAGCAAAGCTCTCCAAGAGTGTTGATTGGCACTCTCAAGTGCCGAGCCCAATCCTCTCTTTTGGTTTGATATGGACTCTTTTTTAGGGATTTTCTTAGTTGGGAATTATACTTGGACGTATTTTCAACTCGTGTTCCAAGATAAATCTCTTTTATTTTGATAATCAGGTCCTTAAAATAATAATTATCTGATAGATAAATACTCTAAAAAGACTTAATTATCAACAATTTTGTTGTTATCTAATTATCCACTTTATTCCTATGCAACCAAGCTTATTTTTGATAAAAACCAATAGCCATTCACACAAAATATTTAATAATTTTAATTGTTGAACAATCAAAATTAATTTAATTTAATCACACGTGATCAGCTTCACCCATATACAATACATGCATACTGTGAAAACTTGATCTTGTGATATCTTTCAATCCGACTATCCGATCTGAGAATCGAGCATATCATTACAACTGTTAGAATCTCAAGATCATTTTTATAATATGTAATGGATGATTTAATGCATGAAATGCAACTATGATTTTTGGGTACTTGAAATGGTCATTTTAGTCATCTTCCAAATTATATTATGGGTGCAAAATCGAGTGTCTATAGTTTTAAACATGGGCTTACAATGTATTTATCACTTTTGGGCTCTTCTTTTTCATTATAATATCTTCTTTTGAAATAGCCCTCTAGCTAGAATATATTGTAGCCTTCCTCTTAAAGTCCCTGAAGTTCTCATCATTTTAGGCCCAAGGATACAACAAGGAGGCCTAAGATTAGGGAAGTTCATATTGGTTTTGTAGGATGTAGGATGCTAAGTCCATAGCATACTTGTTACCTTAGGCCCGAAGTCCCCCAAAGTCCTCTTTTTCAAAAGCACTTCTTAATTTGGGTTTATGATAGCAATTAGGCTACAATCTTATGAACCTTTCAAGTTAAGATATAACTTTGGACTTAGGAATAAACCTCTTATATGTGAGAACTTCTTTTATTTTATCCCAAACATCTTAGGGTATACCATAACTCTTAGGTCATCATTTCACTTTTACATCTTGTATTTGTCCTTTGGCATCAGGTGAACATAAGATATATGGTTGAATAAACAAGAGATATATAAATGATATCCTCTCATTGATAGCATCTAGGATCTCTCTAAGTGTGGGTAGGCTCTCTAGAGCAAAAAGGATAGATCAGTAGGTCACTCACAATTAGGTAGGCCATGATTCCAATCGAGGGCCTAAGTGGACCTTTGTGGATTGATGGCAAACTATTAACATACTCAAAGCCCATCATAGGCTATGGCATAGATTATGAGTTGGTGGGATGAACTCCAGAAGATTTGGGCTCGAATGGAGCCTTCCATCTTCCCATTCATCACCAAGGTAAAGGGATAAAAGAACCAAGTGATGTGTGTGCAAACAAGTATTGAATAAGCCTTTATTAAGATTAAGAAATAAAACACATTGGAATTAAACTCATTATCCCCAGCAGAGTCGCCATTGTGGACATAACGGGGAGTCACCACCTAGTTTTACAATGGCCTAGGAACCATGAATATAGCGTCCTTTTGGAGAAGAACCTTTAACCCAGTTTTACAATGGCCAAGGAACCATGAATACGGCTTGGAAAGGTGTTAGGGACCCAAGATCGCTCAACCTGAGGGTTGGCTTCCACTCATTGTGTCTTATGTCTTAATCAAATTAAAGGCACATTCAACATTGCATCTATACTCACACACACATTAGCATACATCTAACATACAACATATTATTAATCATCCCAAAACTTAATCATACATCTATCATGGCATATCACAACATCACAACTAGCATACATCATATCTTAAACCCTAGCATATTACTATCATACACATCATCCAAGGGAGCAAACAAATCATTACAGAAACATAAGCATGGAAAGATTTAAGTAACATGTGGTTGCATCTACACATTAAAAGACAAACTCATCCAAACAAACATATTCATATCTATCATCAAACATATATCCATGCATATTCATGTGAATGCATGACTTACCTCACTTACCTTGCTGCACCTCAGCACCTATGGCATTAATGCATGAATATGTGAATGCATGTTCATGGTATTTAAAGCAAACAAATAAAAGATAAACCTTAATCTATGCATATGGAGCAAACAGATAAACAATCAATGAAACAGAGACCATATCCATGAAAAAGAGTCAAAATAGAAGCATATCATGTGAAAGAAACAAAGAAAAAGAAACAGGAACTTGAATTAGGGTTTCTGGGCAAGATTATGCATATACATGAACATTCCTATGTACGCATAATCTGGCCTACGTGTACATGCAAAATCCTACACATATGGATTTGGCCTCGAAACAATAACTAGAAACATAACAAGCACAAAACAAGAGCAACACTTAAAAAAAATAAATCTAACAACCTATTGTGCTAAAAAACATAAAGGCTAACTAAAATTAAGCTACTCAAACATATATAAACATAAAACAAGCAATAAAACAAACAGAAAATGGAATCAAACTAAGAAAAAATAAAGGAAAAGCATAGAACTAATAGCTCAAAAATAGAAGCTCTTTAAGCTTGATTTTTTATTGTTCCTTGTAGTCAAATCTATTCACAATTAATGAAAGGTGATTAGTAATCTTAAACTCGAAGATCAAGGCCAGAAAAGGCCCTAATCAAAAGAAAATTGACTTGAGAATGTTTTGTGAAAAACTCTCTTTTTGATTCACTATTTCTAGTGAATCTTTGTGTTTTCCCTTAAGAATTCTGTGTGTGTTTTGAAAAGGTACCATGTATGGCTTTTTAGATTGAGAAAATAGGCATTTGGAATGGCTCCCAAATGATATGGAATTCATTCTAAATCTTGGTCTTTAATGCAAAAAACTTGTCTTTCATAGTTTCTAGAACCCTACATGCGTGCCCAAATTTGTGCCTGCATACACATGCATCATGGCTACATGCACAAGTTGTTTCCTACGCACGCAAGCTGAGGGTTTTCTTGGCCTTTATTTTTCAAAATTATATTTATTTGCTCATTAAAAGTTACATTTTTCATTTTAACATTTCTTAAATCAATTTAACATCTGATGGGGCCCTACGCCAACTTTGGGCTTTAGAGTTTTAGCATCATTGGGGAACAGGGGTCCGAGTCGTAAAGGGTACAAAATACGGTGTCTACACACCCCTTGTAATGCCCCAAATCATTAGAACAAATCCCAAACTGTAGACATCACATTTTGTACCCCTTATGACTTACGCCTCTGTTTCCTAATGCTGTCGAAATTCTAAGGCCCAAGGTTGGTTTAGGGCCTGATCAGATTACAAATTGACTTAAGAGGTGTTAAAATGAAAAATATAACTTTTTATGAGAAATAAATATATTTTTGGAAAATAAAAGGCTAAGAAAATTCTTAGCCTACATATGCAAATAAGAAGTTGCGTATGTAGGCCTTATGCATGTGTACGCGGGCACAAGTCTGTGTACGTAACTAGGGTTTCAGAAACATAAAAAAGGCAAGCTTTTCTGCATTATTGTTGAGGTTTGGAATGAATCCCACATGATTTGGGAGCCATTCCAAACCACCATTTTCACAATATAAATAGCCATACATGGTACCTTTTAAAAAATGCACAAAAATCCTAAGAGAAAACCTAAGATTTTCTAGAAATAGTGAATCAAAGAGAGAGTTTTTCACAAAACATCCTTAAGTCAATTTTATTTAATTGAGGCCTTTTCTAGCCTTGATCTTTGATTTTTAAGATTACTAATCACTCTTATATTTAATTGTGAATAGATTGACTGAAGGGAACAGTCAAAATCAAGCTTAGAAAGCTTCTGTTTTGAGGTATCGAGTTCTTGAACTTTTCTTTCTCTTTCTTTAGTTTAATTATGTTTTTATTGGTTTCTTTGCTTGTTTATATTTATATAGTTTAGTTTTAGGTAGCATTTGTATTTCTAAGCATGCTAGGTTGTTAGATTTATAGTTTTAAAGTCTTGCTTTGTTTTTTTGCATTGCTATTTTAGGTTAGGGTTTTTGAGTGTGTTTGTGTACATAGGCTTAATGCATGCACACACAGACACGTGGTATGCGTATACATACAACTGGCTTGCATACACAGGCCTATGTATGCACACACATACCCATACCTAGAAACCTTAATTTGGGTTTAGTGCTTTTGTTTCCTCCTTTCTTTCATACAATATGCCTCCTTTTTTACCTGTTTTATGCTTTCTAAAGTCTCTGTTTCTCTGTTTTATATGTTTGTTTGTCTTTAACATGCTAGATTAAGGTTTTCTCTTTATTTCTTGCATTAGTACCATGAACATGCATCCATATGCCCATCCATTGATGTCGTAGGTGCTGAGATACAGCAAGGTAAGTGAGGTAAGTCATGCATTAGTATGAACATGCATTTTAACGATGAAATATGTTTGTTTGACACTTGATTTCATGTCTAAAAGTTTGGAATACATGTGATGATCAATATTTGGTTGCCACGCCTACCTTTCTACCATGATTTGTTGCTGCCTTGTTTGAGATGATATGTTTGCCATGCTAGATGAATGCTAGGGTTTATGATGTGATGGTATGCATGATAGATGTATGCTAGTTTTTGTTGATAAGTGTGATAGTGTTGGGAAAACTCATGGAAAAAATACAATTTTGTATCTAATACAAAAACACGCAGTGGAATATAAACGAATCTACTTCATTCATGTGAGATAACATGCAACATCTAAATTTTAGAAACAAAGAATAAGAAGGCGTACCTTGTTGTAGCGAAATTCAAAACAAATGAAGATTGAACTTGGGAAGACTTTCAATCTTCACTCCAATTCCACAATGTGCCCAAGATGTGTGGTCTTTCAATCAGTTCTATACATATTTGTTCAAGAGAATAACCAAGTGTCTTGAGAAAAAAATCTAAATGTTTCTCTTTTAAATCATACGTATATATTTTTCTACACTTGGCAGTTACTTTATTTAATAACTCTTATTAAATAAATAACTGATTATCTAATTGGGTTAGCCTTTTGGGCCAACTCAATTGGGGTTTTAGTGTGTGGCTTGGAGTGGGACCAAAAGAGACAAATAAAGCTCGTGCTCCAATGGGCTTTGGATCTATCTGTCAACTCTTGACAAGCCCAAAATTTAATTATATTTAATACCACTATATAAATATATTTGCACTCTATGCCTTATTAATAAATTATATTCCAAGACTTTATTAAACATTTAACCCCTTTATGAAAATATTCGTAGTAATACAAAGTCATAATATATAACTGTTACTTTGAAGATTACTACCTCTTGATCTTTGAATATTCGGTTTAATCCTTTAAATTATTCATATATATTTTATGAAATCTAATTTCATAAAATATAAACTTAGTAATTCTTTACTAAAGTAGTTAGGCCTAACACTTTGAATAACCAAACCCATTAAACTTATCTCAAGAGAATATTTTATATCTCTATAAATAGACTATGAATTCCATCTTAAGAATATGTATTCTTTCAACATTATGTGTGGTTGCCCAACATACTAAGGTTTTAACCGTTTGTTTAGATCTCACTCCTGATATATTAAAGCAACCTACATTTCATGATCGGGTTCACTATTCCCTCAGGATTAAGAGTTTATGTACATGAAAGTCGTGATATTTATTATTCATTTGATAGTCATTAAAAGAATAATAAGTCTTACAGTAGTCCAGTTCAATATGTCTTATACACTTAAAATATATTAACATATCAATTAGAAGTCTTTACTTAATTGAAATTTCATCTTAACATTTCATCTTAATTGACAAGTTATAGTCTTCGTAGATGAAATGCCCAATTTCATCACGACTACGAACTAAGATTTTGAGTTTACAAAGAACTTGTGATTTATATCTTCTGTGCTTGAATCACATAAATCACATACTATACATGTCAAGGACTATATGATAATGTCTAAATATTCATGTTACCATTATTTCAGATAATAATAAAACAATTTTATTACATATAATATAGTGTCATACATAGCATACAATAAGATTTTAAGGCACTAATCCTAACAGATAGATATATGATTAGCGTTTAAGATGTTTGATGCCATGTTGCGTGCTTAGATGTTTGCTAGTGTGTGTGTGAGTTAGAATGCAATATTGAATGTGCCTTTAATAGGATTAAGACACAATAAGAGGAAGCCAACCATAGGGTTGGGTGGTCTTAGGTGCCTAACACCTTCCCAAGTCATATCTAAACTCCGAACCCATACTCTGGTAGTAAGATCAATGGTCATTTCCCGAAAGGACAATACATTCATGGTTCCTAAGCCATTGTAAAACTAGGTGGCGACTCCCCGTTGTGTCCACACCTATAGTTTCTCGTGATGGTTCTTTTTCACGCTTTTGGATTCTTTTGGGTTCGGGTCATGATAGTTAATTATCAAGGGAGTTCAAAGATGCCTTTATTTTTCGTGCCAAATATTCAAAAATGTAATGCCCTAGACCATTAACAAAAGAAGAAGAAGGAAGAAATCCCTACAGTTTCTGTTGATTGTTCTTTTTCAGGCTTTAGACTCTTTTGAATTCAGGGCATGACACCATTGGGATACATGTCATTAGTGAGACAAGTCTGTTTATCGCTTGATTACCCATACATATAGAAAACTAGTAATACACCCTCAAATTCATTTACTTAGTAAGTTTAAATAGTAGGGTTAAGGATGTCAAATTGCTAATTTAAAAATTCCTAAATTTTAGCTATAAAAAAAAAAAAAAAAAAAAAGTTCCCTAACAACCAAGATTGTCAAAATCGGGATCCTACGTAGGATCGTGTAGGGTAGGTGGAATCATGGATCATAGATCAGATCGTGGATTGTAAGATCCTACATTATTTGAGAAAAAAACACATTGATATGTTAAATAATTATATAAATTATACATTCATTCATAAATTTGCATCCATTTGATATAATTACTATACATCGCTACATCCATTTTGTAAGCATCATTTAAAGAGGCCAAAAACCTTAAAACATGATACTTTATCGGGATGTTATTTTTCATATGGGTTAGATTGACACTCGATTTCTCTACATTAGAATACAAAAACTTGGTTTATTGGGATTTTTTTTTTTTTTTTCATTTGGTTCCAACTAAACTTTTGTCAAGTTAAAGAAGATTACAAGAAACCAGAATTGTTTGGGGTCTTTAGAATTGTACGATTCTACCAATCCTGAATGATCACAAAGATCATTGAAAGATCCAGATCGTTTTGGACAAGTGGAATAATAAAATTGTAGGATTGTAGGATCTTAGGATACAGATCAGGATTTTGAAAACCTTGTTAACAACCTTTCTGCCTTCTTCGTGTTTCAACTCCCCCCCCCCCCCCATTCTATTTGTGGGATTGAATGTTAACAGAAAATGTCTGAATAAGTTCAGAGATTTATATTTTATTTATTATTTTAGGGAATTTCAACCAATGACGTTTGCTTCTGATTTTTACTCTTAATCATCAGATCATGACACTTAATTAGTTTTTGGAATAAATAAAGAGATTTATATAAGGGGATTGTATTACACTTTGTGATTTTTTCTTTTCATTAATTAAGGCTTGAATAACATGTTCATTTCTTTCAGGGCTGGCTCAACAATTTTGGGAGCCTTAAGCAAAAATTTTAAGTAGGTTATTTTAAAAATTTTAAAGTCTAAACTTGCATAAATAAAAATTAATTTATTACATGTTTCAATAAATTAGTATCACTATAATACAAATGAATTGATATAACATACATCAAACTATTAATTGGTGTGATAATTTATAATAATTGATAAAATAAAAGTTTGCATTTAAAAAAAAATGTGATAACTTATTAATTAGTGTGTGGCTGTATGTGCCAGAGGCCTTATAGCTGAATTGGCACCTCTCCATGTATAAAGTGCTTGAGGGTCTAGGGAGGAAAGGGTTTGAGTAACGGGGTTAGAAGCATATTGTAATTATTTCTAAAAAAAAAAGTGTGTGGCCGTATGGTGTGTGGGGCCAGCTGTGAAGTCAAAGTGTGAACTATGGGCTTAGCTTATGGCCTTGTGATATGTTGAGGCTTATGGACAAGACTGTGCAGTGATGTGTGTACTATGCAATCTTGTCCTGTCAAGCTATTTGCATATGTTGTGGCTTATGGACAAGACTGTGCAGTGATGTGTGTACTATGCAATCTTGTCCTGTCAAGCTATTTGCACTGTCACTGTGTTGTATTTTGCATTTTAGAATACAATGTGGTCTTTTTAATGCAATTTATTGACCAATAAAAGTACTTAAAAAAATTTGTAATTAAAATATATAGATAAATTATATATATAAATTTTTTTTAAAGTGGGGGCCTTAGGCGATTGCATCAATTGCATTTATGCTTCAGCCGGCCCTAATTTCTTTTATACATATATAAACATAATCTACACTATTATTAACAGAATTCCCTCTTTGGGTTTATTCATTTTACGTACTAAAATATCCTCACACAAATTCTAAAATTAGATACCCATTAGCTTAATTTTATTTCTTACTAAAGACAAAAATGGTTAAAACATTCTTTTAGCTTTCTTCAAACTTACCAAAATTTTTGCAACCAATAGCAAAAGCCACTACCCACATACATTTCATTCAATTTAAATTCAAATACTACAATACTCCACTTCTTTTAAAAAAAAAATCCGTTTTTTATCTATATGTTAGGATGATTCAAAAAGTTAGTTACATGTTAGTTATCTCCATATATTAAGAGGATTCAAAAGTTAGTTACCTATTAGTTATCTGATGTCTAAATTTTATAAATAACCTCTAATCTTTACAAAACACTACTTTAATCAAATAAATAACTTAGGGTATATAAGTATATTAAATTTAATAATTCAATGATATAAATTTTTATAATTACTCTCTCTCCTTCCTACTCACGTTTGGCTCCTGGACCTTCAAAATAGGCCACAACTATCTGTAATGCTAAAAGATCCAATTTTTAAATCCACTTAAAATTTATAACATAGTTCTAGCCTCATCACATGTGCTTCGCACGTGCGATGAGTCTTTTTTTGGATTTAGTGTCATAATTTTTCATTCATCTCAATTTGAGACGTTTATCTCTTTTATCCAATTAAACCCCACACATTATAATTTTTATTTTGGGCATATAAAATATATTCATTAAAATGAAAAAGAAGAAGAAGGCAATACAAACAGATGTGAAGAAAAAACAATTCAAACACCAACATAAATAAATCATTAAAAAAAGTACATTAAATATAAATTTTTTTTCTATAATTCAAAAATAAGGAAGAAGAGATTTGAAAAAATTGAATGCTCAAAAATGTGTTGAAAACACAAGAGCTGTTTAGACCCCCAAATTAAAATTACGGCTCGATTGATTTTACACAAACTTAATACTAAGTGCGGAATAGTGTAAATGGGAGCAGATAAACAAACAAGTTACTCTAATCCATAATCATAACACACAACACAATAAAATGAAAGGAAAAAGAGTAGGGAAGAATGATGCAAACACAAAGACAACACAACAATGTGTTATCGAAGAGGAAACTGAAGCCCTCGGCGAAAAACTTTTCCGCCGCCCTTCAAGTAGTAATCGATCTACTAGACAATCAGTTGGAATACATGGGTTGGCAAGAGACCTTCCAAGCCTAATCTACCTGATGTACCTAAGCCCTCCAAGCTCCTACTCCAACAAGGTTTCTCAAAACCGTGTCTTGTCTAGCTCTCCGAATCCCCCAAGAAGCTCCATGTTGCATCTGTCATTCTTGGCTTCTTCCAATGCTTCCCAGAAGCACCAAGACCTCACTGAATACTCTGAAAGGGTGTGGTAAGTGTTTAGGTTATCAACCACTCAATCGTATGGAAATGGAGAGGTAAGAGTTGAGGAAAATCCAAAAGTAATTATGTAGAGAAATGTGGGTATAACAATCTCTAACTCTCAAGATTTGTGGCTAGGGTTTGCTCTCAGAAGCACTCCTCAACATTTGTGAGTAATGTGGGTATAAATAGTGTAGACATAGAAAATGTGTATCAGAAATGATAATCTGGCAAAATAGAATGTTTTGCGGGTGTCTCATGGGAAAGCCTTACCCGCGAGCTACTCGCGAAACACAGCTGTCTCCATCCTGTTCTGACTCTTCGCATTCCAGCATGTGCAAGTCACATGGAACACTTTGCGGGATGCTAAGTCGCGAGCTACCTGCAAAAACTTTTCAGTCTTCAATTGCTTGAGTCTTCACACACTCTCTCTCTATCACACAACCTTTACAATTAAATACCATAATAAATACAAGGTACAAAAGATTGAATAAAATTACAATCAAATTTGGTACGGAATAAAAGCCAACAAAAACACATAGTTGTAAATTACAACTTTACAAAAAAAAAAAAAAAACGTTAGATTAGAATTTAGAAGAAAGGAAACCGAAAAAGAGAGAGAGAGAGAGAGAGAGAGAGAGAGAGAGAGAGAGAGAGAGAGAGAGACATTTAAGTCTTGATAAAGGGGAAAAAAGAAAAAAAAAAAAAGTGAAAACGTTGGGTTTAGTGGTACTAGTCTATTTATTGAAAAAAAAAAGTGTCTTTATTTTTATATATAATTTTTATTTTGAGAATTTAATTTATAAGTGGAAAAAAAAAA
>NW_027069604.1:1207958-1268600 GCF_002906115.3 Quercus suber
TATTTTTTAAAAAAAAATGAGGATTCCAAATAGTGGAAGCCCCTTAAATAGTAGTATAGATTATCTATATTAGTAAAAAAAAAAAAAAAACCCAAATATGCTCCATTTTATATACCAACCCACATTCCTTCTATTCTTTAACAAAAAATAAAAAAAAATAAAAACTCCCTTAAAATTCAAAACATTGCTAAAAATAATAAAATAGTCAATCTACCAGCCAGCCAACATTAGATATTTTAATTATTTAAAAATAAAAATAAAAACAACAACACACGCACGTTTGATAAGTCTCCCACCGCAAAAAGTAATAAAAAAAAATTCCCACTAACATAGCCAAGAATTACATGTGGATAATGTGGGTTCTAGTTGGTTCAACTGGTAAAGTTTACGATGGTTAAATAAGAGATCTAGAGTTCAATTCCCATCTACATCAAAAATTGATTGGTGTCTTGATCTGATGATAAAGAGCTATCATTAAGAGCGGACGCCATAGGTTGAAACTCTCTCTCTCTCTCTCTCTCAAAAAAAAAAAAAAGAAAAAAGAAAAAAAAAAAAGACAACAACAACAACTACATTTGGATAACCTCCTACTTCTAGCCAAATACAATAACTACTAACCTTATCACACATGCTCCACACATGCGATAAGTTTTGTTGTTGTTGTTGTTGTTGTTGTTGTTGGAGCAATTAGAGAAATAGAAATAGAGATAAAGAGAAAGACAAAGGGAAAGAGAAAGTAATATAATGAAATTTATTAAAAGCAAATGGTATGTTCATGCCTTTCTAATTAAGTTTTATGTGACTGTCTTACTTTGAAATTAGTTAGAATTTGGGAATAGATGTGTAGGAGTGGATTTGTTTTTTATAATTTGAAGAAGAGAGAGAAAGTGATAAAGAGGGAGAGAAATGTAGTAGTGGGTTTGGAGGTGGGGTTTAGAATTTAGAATTTGGATAATTGTTTCAATATTTCATAATGGGTTTTGGTAGAGTTTTAAATTTGGATAACTGCTTTTTATTTTTTTTATTTTTTTTGATAACTACTTGGTAATGGGATATGTTAAGCCGTCTCTATTTACTATGATTATTATTTATTTTTAATCTTAATTTTCCCTTGATGTCTAAAGTTGGAGAGAGAGGTTATCAAAAAAAAAAAAAAAAAACGTGAGAGAGAAAAAAAAGCTATTATATTTTTTTAAATGTGGAAGAGGCAGAAAGTGTTAGGAAAACTTCTTTTTAAAAATTTAGCTAAAATTATGAGTTAAAAAGGAAAATACATAAGAGTAAATTGAAGGGTAATTCTACCGTACCCCCTTTAAAAAAAAAAAAAAAAAAAAAAAAAGGTATGGTACCCATTAGTAAGTAACCTGCTATATCAGATTACATTTTTCTCACATTTGATAGTTCCATCCTCACATTGTAAAGTTCCAATGTCACATATGACAGTTCTTTTGTCACATTTGGCGGTTCCTTTACTTTTTTCTCACATTTGACTGTTTCATCCTCACACTGTGCAGTTCTAGCATCACATTTGACAGTTCTTTTGTCACATTCAATGGTTCCCTTACTTTTTTCTCACATTTCATGGTTCCATTCTCACATTGTGAAGTTCTAACGTCACATGTGATATATTTTTTGTCACATTTGGCGGTTCCTTTACTTTTTTTCTCACATTTGACTGTTTTATCCTCATATTATGCAGTTCTAACATCACATGTGACAGTTCTTTTATCACATTCAGTGATTTCCTTACTTTTTTCTCACATTTGATGGTTTTATTCTTACATTGTGCAGTTTCAACATCATATATGATAGTTCTTTTGTCACATTTGGTAATTCCCTTACTTTTTTCTAGACATGGCAAAATGGGTCAGACCCGTTTGACCTGCAACCCGTTTAACCCGTTTAAAAATGACCCATTTTGACCCGTGACCCGTTTTGACCCGCGACCCAATTGACCCAACCAGAACCCGACCCGACCCGCCCGTTTTGCCACGTCTACCAACGTTGAGTCGATTGAAATTGAGGTGTAATTCTTATATGATATTTACTTATTCTTCTTCACTTAATATATTATGTACTCCATTATAGTTTGTCATTCTTTACCTGTCACCTTCATTTTCTCTTCCTACTTTAAACAGATCAAAAATTATACCAAGATTAGCTTCTAGAAAGTTGGAACAAAAGTTGCACCAAATTTAGGTATCAAGTATTTAGTGGTAAGTGGTAACAGTATCACCAATGAGAATCTAATCACAATTAAGGAACTCAGAAACAATTGACAAATTGTATTTATTTCCCAAAAAAAAAAAACTTGTTTGAAAAATACGGGTCAACTCGACCCGTCCCGCGACCCGACTTGACCTATGACCCGTTTGACCCGCAAACCGTTTGACCCGTTTAAAAATGACCCGTTTTGACCCGCAACCCGATTGACCCGACCCGAACCCGACCTGACCCGCCCGTTTTGCCATGTCTACTTTTTTCTCATATTTGACTGTTTTATTCTCACATTGTGCAATTCCAACATCGTATGTGATAGTTTTTTTGTCACATTTGATGGTTCTCTTACTTTTTTTTCTCACATTTGACTATTCCATTCTCATAATGTGCAATTCCAACATCACATATGACAGTTCTTTTATCACATTCGATGGTTCTCCTTTTTTTTTCTTGCATTTGACAGTTTCATCCTCACATTGTACAGTTTCAACATCACATGTGACAATTCTCTTGTCACATTCAGTGGTTCCTTTATTTTTTTTTTCTCACATTTGACAATTCTATCCTCACATTATGCAGTGTCAACATCACTTTTGACCGTACTTTTGTCACATTCGATGGTACCCTAATTTTTTTTTCCTCATATTTGAATGTTTCATCGTCACATCGAGCAGTACCAATATCACATATGACCGTATTTTTGTCACATTCAATAGTTTTTTTTTTTTTTACTCATATTTGACAGTTCCATCGTCACATTAAGTCATACCAACATTCGTAGCCAACCCAACCCAACCCCACTAAATTACTTAATAATCAACTAATATATATAACAAAAATACTCCTAAAGTCTCTAAAATTTTGAAATACTCTGAAATATACTAAAATTACCAAAATGCATTCTAACAATTAAAAATTACCAAAATAACCTTGAAACTCTCAAAAATTATTGGGATATCATTAAAATCTAGAAAATGACCGAAATGACCCTAAAATCTAAAAAATTACTAAATTACTCTATAAACCTAACAAATAATTGAAATACCCTTAGATACTAAAAAAAATTACCTAAATGACAATGCAATCTAAAAAATGACGAAAATGACCTTGTAACTTAAAAAGTGACAATAATGCCCTTAGAATCTAAAATCAATCGTAATGCAGCTTAAACCTAAAAAATTACCAAAATACCTATGGAACCTTGAAAATTACCGAAATAACCCTGAAACCTTAAAAAATATTGAAATACCATTGAAACTTATAAAATGACCAAAATACCCCCGAAACCCTCAACAATTACGAGAATACCCTTAGAACCTAAAAAATGATCAAAATACCTTTAGAATCTAAAAAATGACCGAATGACCCTAAAACTTAAAAAAAAAAAAAATTCTGAAATTACCCTAAAACATAAAAAATGATCGAAATAACCAAAAAACCAAAAACAATGACCAAAGATACCCCATAACACTTGAAAATGACCAAAATACTTTCAAAAATCTTTAAAACTACCAGAAGACCCTTTAAACCTAAAAAAAAAAACTTAATGACACTGAAACCTAAAAAATGACTGAAATGACCCCGTAACCTAAAAAATTACTTAAATACGTTTAGAACCTAAAAAAATGACTGTACTTTTGTCACATTTTGTGGTACTCTAATTTTTTTTTTTTCACATTTGACAATTTCATCATCACATTGAGCAATACCAACATCACATCTTATTATACTTTTGTCACATTTGGTAGTACCATTATTATTTTCTCATATTTGACAGTTCTAACGTCACATTAGACAGTACCAAATCACATATGATCATACTTTTGTTTTATTCAATATTACTATTATATTCTTCTAAAAAAAAAATATGTCCTATTAGTTTTTTACTCATATTAAACAATACCAACATCAAATATAACTGTATTTTTATTGATTCATAACAATCTTGATAATAATTAAAATGTTAACAATTAATTATACCAAGTTTCCAAATCCTCACATTTGATGATTCCATTCTCACATTATGTAGTTCCAATATCACATGTGATAGTCCTTTTGTCACATTTTGTGGTTTTTTTTTCTCACACTTGGCGGTTTCATCCTCATATTATGCAATTCCAACATTACATATGACAGTTCTTTTGTCACATTTGGCGGTTCCCTTATTTTTCTCATATTTGACGGTTTCATCCTCACATTATGTAGTTCCAACATCACATGTGATAGTTATTTTGTATTTGATGGTTCCTTTTTTTTTCTCTCATATTTGATGGTTTCATCCTCACATTGTGCAGTTTCAACATCACATTTGACAGTACTTTTGTCACATTTGGTGGTTCCCTTCTTTTTTTCTCACATTTAATGCTTCCATTATCACATTCAACAATACCAACATCACATTTAACAGTACTTTTGTCACATTTAATGGTTTTCTTTTTTTTTTTCCTCACATTTGACAGTTTTATCATCACATTGAGGAGTACCAATATCATATCTGACCATACTTTTACATTTGGGCCCACCACTGAAGTCACTTTTTTATTGTTTGTAGCAAAAAATGAGGATGAAGATGGCAATCCCACATTGGAATGGTTTAAAATACATAAAGGGATGATGACAAGTATATATCAAAATTGATGGTTCCTTTTTTTTTTCTCACCAATTACCATAATACGCTTGAAACCTAAAAAAATGACCATAATACCCTTAGAACCTAAAAAATAATCGAAATAACCACGAAACCTAAAAAATGACCAATATACTCTTAGAACAAAAAAAAAATTGACTGAATGACCCTGAAACTTAAAAAAAGACCAAAATTACCATAAAACCTAAAAAAAGATCAAATTAACGATGAAATCTAAAAAATGACCAAAATACCCTTAAGACAAAAAATATGACCGCATGACCTTGAAACTTAAAAAATGACCAAAATTACTATAAAACCTAAAAAATGACTAAAATAACCACGAAACCCTAATATGACCAAATTACCCTTAGAAAAGAAAATGACCATAATGCCCCCTATACCTAGAGAATATCTAAAAATACCTTTAGAAATTTTAAAAAGATTGAAATACCATTAATATCTAAAAAATGACCGAAATGACCTTGAAAATCTTTAAAATGACTAAAATTCCCTCAAAACCTAAAAAATGACCAAAATTCCCCCAATTCCCTCTAAAATTATCAAAATACCCGTAGAACCTATAAAATGATTAAAATACCCTTAGAAACTATAAAATGACTATAATGCCCCTAAAACCTAAGAATGACCAAAATACCATTGAAAGTCTATCGAAGGTAATCGGGGTGAACCAGCCAAGGACCCTTTAACGGTTAAGCCAGTATTTCTTCTAATGACTCAAGTATAAAAAGTGGATGAATACCTTCCTTAGCTTGGTAAAGCTTGGTCCTTTTTATATAAAGTTTGGAGTGGGTTTACTTGTTAGGTGCCATTAATATACTGGGAAATTGGTGGACTTAGTGGGGAGAGTGGAGCAAATTTCAAGGAATTCACCCCATATCTCGGAATAATGGATGGTGCAACCGTTCTTGGTTTGCAGGAAACATCTTAGAACTTACTAAGTGCTGATTATCCATGATCTTTTGTCCATTGACGACTTGTCTCTTATCCAAGACAATATTCCTTCTTTTTGGTGTTACTTCTTTCCTCTTCCCTTTCTAGATGTGGATATTTTGGACTAACTCCTATGGACAATATATGTACTTTTTAATTACCATCATCCTTACATAGAAAATAGAGTCTAATTGACACAAAATTTGGCATGTATATTAAAAACATAAGGAATATATAATTTAACTATGTGACTTTCAAATTATTAATCCAATAAAAAATATTAATTGATATAACATTCCTTAGTAATGTTATACCACATAATATTATTTTAGTAGATACAAATTTTGACAAATACATGGTTGTATTATATTATTTTCTTATATTCTCCATACTTGCAAAATTACAATACAATCGAGATCAATAACTAAGTCATTAATTAAATATTAACATTTTAAGCTTTTATAATTTAAAATTATATATCCAAGTTGGATTTATGCATTAAATATAGTAAATAAAATCCGTTTGCAAAGATACATGAGATTTACTAAAGGAGGCATGAGATTTTAGTGGTTGTTGGTGGCAACAAAGAGGGAGTAGAAAGGGATTTCGGTACTTGTTGATTGTTGGAGTTTGGATTGTTCAAATTTTTGGAGAGCGGTAAGGGATATGGGTTCTTGGAGAGAGAAAGAGAGAGAGAGGAGATTTTCTCTTTTAGTAAATAATAATTCTTTTTTTGTTCTCATCATAAAAGTTAACTTTTTCTTAAAAACACATACTCATACCAAAAATGTTTGTTTTCAGTTTTCAAAATATGATATTGAAAAATATAATACTAAACATATTCTCTGCATTATAAGTGTTCAAAATAAATTTTTTCACAGCATTTTTAAACCATAATTTTCACATCATTTTGAAAACCAATACTTAAACTCTCTTACCAAACCATTTAGCATTCTCATCAAATCATGTAAAAAATTCTGTCTATCTTAGCATGATAACATATTTTTCTATTTTACATACTCACTTTCCAAAAAACCTCACATCATATATATATATATATATATTGTTTCTCTTTTTTCATAAAAAACAATTATCATCTATTATCTTTCTTTATCCTCAGGATATGTAAAAATAAATAAATAAATAAATGCAAAATAAATAGTATCAATGTAAATTTGCACGGTTACTACAACAACTATATATTTTTACACAATTTTACATGAACTGATGTGAGTGTATTTTAGGCTTAATTGGGAAAAACATGATATTTTTATATTGAGTGCGGTTAATTATACAAAAAAAAATTAAAAAATTAAAAAAAAAAGTCGAAAAATTAATCACTTTTTCATGTTCCTATAAAAATAATTCCAAATTTTTTTTTTCATTTTCCTATAAAAAAAAACTTACCAAAATATTTCAATAATGTATGCCTTTTATATTATATATAAGCAATAGAGGTGTGTGTCTATGTGTGCGCACGTGTTTAGTTAGATTGTTTCTCAAAGTATGTTCTAGTTAGCTCAACTGGTAAAATCTCTGATCATTGAATAAGAAATTTAGAGTTCAATCCTCGCTTACACTAAAAACCAATTGGTATCTTGGTCTAATGATAAGGAGCAATTATCAAGAGCGGATGTTAAAAATTGAAACTATTTCAAAAAAAAAAAAGTTTTTTTCTCCAAAAAAATATATATACACACACACACTAGCAATTAGGTTTTCTTTGTATAGTGTTATAATTTTTCATTTAAAAAAAAAAATTGGATAAGTTTTTTTTTAAGATATAGATTAGTAGAAGAATATCATATTTTGTAAGCATTTTAAAGGGAATTAGAGATATATTTTTACCGGATTATCCTCAAGTCTTTTTCCATAAAGTTTAAAATATTTCTGAACCACATAAAAGTCTAGTCCAAAGAGGGAAATTTACTTATATGGTTAAAAAATACTATCTATAAAACAATTCCCTTCTTTGGATTGGATTTTTATATGGTGCAAAATTACTCCTAAATCTTAGATTTAAAAAAAAAAACTTGAGAACAATTCGGTAAAAATATATTTCTAACTCTACTTAAAATGCTTAAAAAATAAAACTCTCCTACTAATCCACTTAAATTATTCAAATTTTAAAATTAAAATAAATAAATAAATTATGACACAAGCCAAAGTAAAAAAAAAAATTGCTATATATCGTGTGTTTGTTAAATCAGCCACAAGTATTGGCGCACCCTGAAAGGCGCCGCCAATCAAACGAATCTGCAGACAAAAGCCTCCACGTCATCGACTTTTGACCGTAGCCCACTCTGAATTCTAAAACCCACCGAAGCTCACACCCAACACTGTCAAAACTTTTCTCTCACATTTTCTCACCAAACCAAACACAAAACTCGAACCACAATGAGCTCCGTCCCCATTCGCCTCCACAACCCCCTCACTCCTCCTCTAAATCTCCGCCGTCCGTTCAGGCGATCTTCCCTCGCGATCGCGTGTCTGAACGTAGAGGTCGAGGCTGAGAATAGCAGTGCGTTGAGGTTGGATTCTTCGAAGCTAGGGTTGGCGAAGGAGGTGATGGAGGCGGAGGCGAAGGTTCTGGTGGGGACGTACGCGAGAGCTCCGGTTGTGCTCGCCAGTGGCAAGGGTTGTAAATTGTACGATGTGGAAGGGCGAGAGTACTTGGATTTGAGTTCTGGTATCGCTGTGAATTCGCTAGGGCATGGAGATGAGGATTGGTTGAAGGCTGTGGTTGAGCAAGCCAGTACTCTCACTCATGTCAGCAATATGTACTATTCCATACCTCAGGTTCGTACATTTCATGCTTTTGTTTTTTTAATTTTTTTTTTTTTTTTTTAGTTTATGAGAATAGCAGTGCGTTGAGGTTGGATTCTTCGAAGCTAGGGTTGGCGAAGGAGGTGATGGAGGCGGAGGCGAAGGTTCTGGTGGGGACGTACGCGAGAGCTCCGGTTGTGCTCGCCAGTGGCAAGGGTTGTAAATTGTACGATGTGGAAGGGCGAGAGTACTTGGATTTGAGTTCTGGTATCGCTGTGAATTCGCTAGGGCATGGAGATGAGGATTGGTTGAAGGCTGTGGTTGAGCAAGCCAGTACTCTCACTCATGTCAGCAATATGTACTATTCCATACCTCAGGTTCGTACATTTCATGCTTTTTTTTTTTTAATTTTTTTAATTTTTTTTTAGTTTTATTTATGTTGTAAATGTTTGATTTTGTTTGGATGCTGAGAAAGTGTGGGAAAAATTGAAAATAAAAGGAGCTAAGTCATTGTATACTTGGTTGTTCAATAATTAGGCAAAGATATAATGGAAGGATTTTAAAAAATAAAAAATAAAAAAATCCAAGCATATACTTAGAAGAATAAGAATCTTATAGATAGCACCTTTTGGCTTTTGGCACTTTTCTTAGGCCCAATTGAGTGAAAAGAAAAAGAGCACTATCTATTGGCTGCAACTTGCAAGTCATTTGTCTAATCAATTGCTATGTGTGTTTTCAACTTGTGAGTGGGTTTTTACATCAATGATATTGCATGACACGTTTGTACATATGTCCATCCATATATGTCATATATGTGTGTGTAGGGTGCTTTCAACAATTACCCTTTTAAATTTAATCATCACGATCAAATTTAAAAGGGTAATTGTTGTTTCTCACTCTCAGATGTGAAATGTTTCGCATAATGTCCACACTTTCACACTAGATCTCCACATTTTAAACATGATATGAAAGAATGTGGACATGATGTGAAAAAGTGTGGACATTGTTGGATGTGAAAAAGTGTGGACATTGTTGGATGTGAAACAATTAAAGCCCAATTCAAAACCTAAGTAATCTTTGTTCGTGCAGGACCTGCAAGTGATATTTTTTTTTTTTTTTTTTTTACCTATGAGCTACAGTGCACAGCCACTTTTGGCTGTGCAATGTAGCTGTGGAGCCAAATTATTTGGCTTTGGCTCCACCAATGCAGCCATAAATTTGTATTTGGTGGTGCTAAAAATAGCAATATAGCTTTTTAGCACCACCAATACTAATGCTTTAAATAAAACCAATGTTTGTGTGAAGGCCAAGACAACCTATGTTCACGTGTAGGCAAAGCCCTATGGGTGGTATCATTGTATGAGTATGTACTGCAAAAATAAGGCTAGTGAAAGACCCTCACATTAAGAGTCTCCAGTCTTCATTTGCACAAGCAAAAAGGTCATATCTGAGCTAGTTTAAGCTGCATTACATAGCAGCAACAAAGATAATGACCAAGTGATAACTTTGATCCATAACTAAAAGAGTTAGTATATTCTGAAAGTTAGCATCTGCACATAGCATAATTCCAAGTAATAAACTTGATTATGCAGAGTAACCAATCACATTAACAAGAATCCATTGCATAATGATACATAGATGCAGGAATAGCAAAATTCCATGTTAAGATGATCAAAGCTTGTATTTCCCAAATCAACAAAAGTCCCATTACTTGGTATTGAGGTGGTCAATTATACACAACATAAGGAGATTCCACAACCTCCCTAGGTAGAGAAAGAAAAGAAATAATCCAATTGAAGAGAATATGGCAAATCATAGAATTAACACTTACCTCTATGATTTCATCAACAACTTCTTGATCCAAATTCCTGGGTACAAAACCAGCTCCAATTCCTTGAATCTTATGAGGACCTGCATATAAATGATAGCAGCAAGATTAGAAAAAATTTAATAACTAAATAATAGGAAATTAGATTTAACTGATAATGGGACAAAAGGTTTTTTGTTCTCTCACCAGGTTTTCCACCAGAAAGTATGTTGCTTTCTGTAGGTTCTATACCGATTACCTGATACATCATGGAGTCAAATGAAAATGCTCAAAATTAAATAAATAAACAGATTAATAAGGCAAAAGAAGATAGCCCTTTCTTTGAAAACATTTTTCCCACCATTCGGGGCAATCACATACACAAAATCGAAGACAAATTATCCTATATGGTTTGGCAAAATTTACCTTTATTTTAGGATTTTGCTGTTTAAGGAACCGACCAACACCAGAAATAGTTCCACCAGTTCCAATGCCTGCTATAAATATATCCACCTTGCCTCTTGTATCTTCCCAAATTTCTGGACCAGTTGTTTCATAGTGTATCTGCACATTAAGACATTAATTTCCAAATTTTTATCTCATTGTATCAAAGCCAACAAGCTATAACTACATAGAAGATCTCTAGGCCACAACATTAACCTAATAGTGTTATCCGACCTACATGACTAGAGATATCTTCTAGGAACAACTAAGAAAACTATTTTAGAAAAGTCTTGAATTTGAGTACTCAATCTCTAAAATAACATCAGTTTCATATACGTGGCTAGCTAGAAGTTGATCAAAACATCATTGACATCATCATCAACAACAACACTACTCTATATTTTATTAATAATAAAATAATCATCACAACCAATACATTTTGAAAGACATATTGTCCAAGACAAAAAGAACATGATATTTGACTTGGTTGTCATCTAGAAAGGACCCTAGACTGGTATACTCATTTCAGGTTTTTTATACAATCCTGTTTAGAGATCCAAAAATAAGGTTCACAACATTTTGGCAAGTCAATCCCATCAGTCCAACACATGAAGAACACTTAGATGGCTCCTCACAGCTATTCTGTAATATAAATAAACAAATCAGCATATTATTCTGAATCGATGGGATTGCCCTGATTTTGTGAAATGTTTCAGTTAATGACCAGTCAACAACACTTTGCACCGCATGTTATTTAATTGGAAAAGAAAATATAAAGCAACGATAATCCTAGCAAAGTGTGGGTACATCAGGTATCCTCCCTACCAGACATGAGTTTTCCCTTCAGTTGGTATTCACCAAGTCCATGACACAAGGTAGCAGTAAAAAGCAATGACAGAGTAGAGGTATACACTAATTCCTAAGATAACTATGAAGTGCAGCAAGTCAAGAGGATACAGTGACCACAAACCTTAGGATTAGCAGCATTGTCAAATTGTTGAAGCATGTAGGCATTGGGTGTGCTTTTCAAAATCTCTTCAGCCTTTTGAACTGCTCCCTTCATGCCCTTTGCTGAATCAGTCAATACAAGTTCAGCCCCAAATGCTTTTAAAAGAACCCTTCTTTCCAAACTCATTGATGCTGGCATTGTCAAGATGAGTCTATATCCTTTTGAAGCAGCAATAAATGCAAGACCGATGCCTGTGTTTCCACTTGTAGGTTCCACCAGAATACTCTAAAAAATACACAAAAGAGGACAGCTATCTCAGAATGACTTTGGAAACTAAGCAAGAACAACTAGATGAAGTTCAAATTCAAAAATCTCTCCATCAGAATGGAAGCCGAAAAAATAATGTGAATAGTTATTTGTGGGGAGTCATCTCATGCAAATTCTAACAAAAATACCAAACAATAGTGTTTGTTCAAATTTAAATATAAAAGACAACTAACACATTTGGACTTGATTTACTTCATTCTGGCACAAAAGTGATGTTATGATCCTAGTGTCCCACATGAAGTAAGTGTAAGATTAACCATGTGTTTATAAGCTCTTGGGCATCCTCCCTTGCAAGTCGGTTTTCAAAGATGAGTTCTACCAATGGGTTTCTAACAGGTGACAAATAAGCAACTCAATGGTTCACTAAGTCAATCCGCTATAGTCTATTGGAGGCTTTTAGTTTTCACAATAGTCAAACCCCAAAAAAATTCTGTCACCACAATTGCAAGTAGTGTTTGCTATTGGCATTTCCAGTATAATATCAAACTTTGCACTATAAAGCAAAAACTATTTAATGCAAACCTGAATGATATATCCAATTACTGGCTAGAAGTATGTGTGAAGCAGGCCCTTGTCATCTATGACAAAAGTCATGCATCAAGGCCCACTTCCAGCTACAGAAAGACCCAACCCTAAATTGATCCTCAAACTAAAAATCAAGGTCTGATGGTAAATCATAGCTCTAGCTTTAGGCTTATAGAAACAATGCTAATATAGCATCAAAAGTATTTCGGTATTTATGCTTAGAAAAATTTGCATACGGCATCAGTCATCATTCCCTGTCAATTTGATTTTTGTTGAGGCAGCCAATCAAAGGAAGGCTACCTTGTTTTATAAGAGGCCAAATTTCCAGCCCCAAAGTGCTCATATCGAGAAAAACCATAAGACAATTCTTCCATTAAAGTAAGTTCGCATTACAATTCCAACAATATGCATAAGAGTAGTACCTACTGCCCCTTACCTTTCCAGGCGTTATAAGTCCTTTTTGTTCAGCATCAGTTACCATACTGTAACCTATTCTGCAGCCAAATATCAGAATCATTAGTGAGAATATTAAAAATCATTTTCCAAGTCTAATTCCAAAGAGTTTTAAGGCCAGAAATTAGGATATTAGCTTTTCATATGGATGAGATTATGTGATCCTCATAGTATAGGAACAAGACATATGGGTCCTTAAGGATTAAGATCCTCTATAGAGTTCCTAAGTTAATTCCATTATGGAGTTTTTAAAATTCTATCCATAAATTGTGAAATAAATGAATCAGATTTGTCACATCATCAATGATATAAAATAGATATCAAAATTGTAATAGTCAATGCTTGTTTAAATCCCCCACCCTCACCCCCACCATCAACCCCCCCCTTCTCCCTCCCTCCCCCACCCCACCATCAACCCCCCCTTTCTCCCTCCCTCTCCCCCTTCCTACCATCAGCTGTACCACATATTCCTTCCCTCCCTCCCTATCCGTTTCTATTCCCACCCCAACTCTACCTTTTGGTTTGCCTCCATACACCTTTTGTCATCCCTCTATCCCTTCTAGTTTTTGCCCACCAGCACACCCCTTACAATCATCCTCTTTGCTTAATAAACCTTTAGTGCCTACACCTCCACAGTTACCCACTATCTCCCTACCTAAAACTAAAACTGATACCAAACCAGCTTCAAACCTTATTTCCTCTCCCACTGTATCGGTTCAGGGGGGTAGAAAGTTTCCTTTCCGTATTGATGCAAAGCTCTTCTCTTTTTCTTTCAATGGTGGGCGACATGATTCTTATGCTATTCATGAGAGTAGCTGGCATGTCAAGCATACTATCTGGGTAGGACGAAAAGGATTGGAGTGGATCCTTTCTTGCTTTGCTGATATTCGTGACTGGGTTCCGGGGAAAGTTTCCTTGTGCAAACGATTCCGGGATAATAATAAGTTGTTGGAATTTTGTGGGAGGTCGAATAAGGCTGGTGTTTTTGTGGTCATAGCTGAATACTTTGGCGGGGCTCGCCGAGGTTGTGTTATGATACCAGCAAGTTCCAATCGTGCAGGTTGGTCTTTGTTTCAGAGAGAGATGAGGGAGTTTTTCACTGGTGCTAAACCAGTTTCTATGGCTGAAGCATCCTCCAAAAATGGTGGTGGTGGAGGTGGTCAGTCTACTGGTGGTGACCGGAGTGGGAAAATTTTGTCTGCTGTTGGTCATTAGCGTAAGTTTAGGAATTTTGAAAAATTTGGAGCTATTTTGTAACAGAACAGGATTCCTGGAGGCCATGCAGAGAATGGTTTAGTTTTAAAAGGCAAAGTCTCAGTCATAAATGGCAGACCCACGCGGACTTGTACTTTTAAGTTGAACCATGCTTCTTTGGCTTTGAGAGTGTGCAAAATGGAGGGCGGGAAACATTCTGTGACTTACCTTGGATGCAAAGGATTTCAGCTGGCCCAAGGATGTAAGTGGCGGGCTAGAAATTATTAAACATTTTGGTGGGCTTGCCCAAGCCCAGCCTGTGGACTCTGATTTTCCACTTAAGGGCATTTTGGTCAAACCCATAGCCTTAAAGGATTCTTTTGAGGTTCACGCATTGTGGGCTGTAGGGGAGAGCTCCAAAGCAAGCCCGAGGAAGGTTCCTGGCTCGCCGGTGCCAGCAGCAATTCCGGCGAGCACGATGGTGGTTACTGGATCGCTGGTGACAGTGGCGGCGTCGGCAAGTGCGCCGGCGGGGTCCTTTCTTGAGTTTTCCGGCGCGGTGGTGACTAATCGGAGGATGGGGGACGTGACCCATACTTCGATAGTTGGCGACGGCAAGGCCGATGCTGCCCATAACTCTTTTTCTCCTCTGGCAGGTCTGGGTAGTGGTGATGATCTCTGTTTTGGAGAGAGATGAATTTATGGTGGTTTTAGGGGAGAAGGGAGGAGATTGGAGTAGTCCTAATGCTGAGCCTGTGGTACCGAACCAAGTGGGTGGGGTTGAGTTGCTTCAGGATGGGCACGTGCATCTACTGAGTCAGTGGAAGCACAGAGTGGTTAGTCGTAGTACTCTTTTTCATGGTGAGGATGAGAATGGTTTTTTGGAATGCTCACCTCGTTCTAAATGGGATCCCAATGGACATAAGGAGCTGGAGGTGATGTAGGAAGGTGATGAGGGAGAGTTTCGGGGGTCAGTGGAGGAAAATTCGAAATGGGTCTGTAATCTAATGAAAAATTTTTGTAGAATTGTGGGTTTTCCTATTGTGAAGCACGAAGATCAATGCCTGACTCTGTTTCGTCTTCTTGAACAAGACTGTGTTGATGTTTTTAGTGTTGGGTCTTCTAATGGTAATGTGAACTCTAAGCAGAAAGGGCTTAGGGAACTCAAAGGTTTGTTTTCCTCTATTAATTATGATGGGGTTGCATCTAAAGGGAGGAACAGAGACCTCTCGGTAGGTACGGGGGTGATTGCTAGTTTTAAATGAGTTTACGGCTGCTTTTTTGGAATGTTAGGGGATTAAATAATCCTCAGAAGAGAGAGGTATGTAAAAATCTTCTCAAGGAGTGGAAGTGTGATATAGTTTGCTTTCAAGAAACTAAGCTATCTTCTTTAAACTATTTTGTTGTTCGAAGCCTTTGGGGTAGTCCATTCCTAGATTGGGTTGTTCTAGATGCAGTCAATACTGCAGGGGGGGTGTTATTGGTTTGGGACAAGAGAGTTTTTGAAAAAGTTGATTGTGTTGTTGGGCGGTTTTCTGTTAATGTTTTATTCAAGGGGGTTGTAGATGATTTTGTATGGGCTTGTTCAGGAGTGTATGGGCCTAATGAGGATTCTCAGCGGGGTGCTCTGTGAGAAGAACTCTCAAGGATGCACTCTAGGTGGAATACGGCATGGTGTGTTTTTGGGGATTTCAATATCATTCGATATCCGAGTGAGAGACTTGGTTGTGAGGCTTTTAGTCCGACTATGTTTGCTTTTTCAGACTTCATTGAGGCTAATTACCTGGTGGACTTACCCCTTGAAGGGGCTTCGTTTACTTGGTTTAGAGATTCGGGGTCAGATTGTATGTCAAGAATTGATAGAACCTTGGCATCGGTGGATTGGGTGGATCACTTTGGAAACGTGTCTCAAAGGGTTCTCCCTCATGTAGTTTCTGATCATTGCCCTCTGTTGGTGGTGGCGGGTAGTGTTAATAAAGGCCGGAGTGCTTTTAAGTTCGAGAATATGTGGTTGAAAGTAGAGAGGGTTCAGCAATGGTGGAATGGGTATTGCTTTTCGGGTTCTCCTAGCTTTATTCTGGGTCGTAAATTAAAAGCTCTTAAAAAGGACTTGAAAAAGTGGAATAAGGAGGAATTTGGGGATTTGGCCTTTAGGAAGAAATGTCTTTTATCGGAATTGTTGGGTTTGGATGCTAGGGAGGACCTGTCAAGTCTTTCTCATGAGGATCAAACTCGTTGTACTCAGATTAAAGGAGACATTGCACATCTGGCCTCTTTGGAGGAGATTTCTTGGAGACAAAAGTCTCGGTTTTTATTTGTGAAGGAGGAGGACAATAATACTCGCTTTTTTCATCGGGTTGCAAATTCCTATAGAAGAACTAATTATCTTCGGGGTATAGAGGTGGATGGTATCCTCTATGAGGATGAGGATGAGGTGAGGTCTAAGGTGGTCCATTTTTATCAGAGTTTGTACACTGAGTCAAATACTTGGCGCCCTTCTATGGATGGATTAGAGTTTTCTAGAATTGAAGTTGATGAGCGGCTTGAATTAGAGAGGGAATTTTCTAAGGAGGAAGTGGTAAAGGTTCTTCAAGAGATGGAGGGTGATAAAGCCCCAGGTCCTGATGGTTTCACTATGGCTTTTTTTCAAAAATGCTGGAGTGTTGTAGAAATAGATGTCATGGCTTTCTTTGATCATTTTCATAGAAGCTCAAAGTTTGAACAGTCTCTAAATGCTTCTTTTCTATCTCTGATTCCCAAAAAACATAACGTATTGAATATTAAAGATTTTAGGCCTATCAGTTTAGTAGGCAGTGTGTATAAGCTTTTGTCCAAGGTTTTAGCTAACAGATTGAGGCAGGTGCTGGATAATCTTATTTCAAAGTCTCAAAATTCTTTTGTTGGTGGTAGACAGATTTTGGATTCAGTGCTTATTGTCAATGAATGTTTAGATAGTAAACTGAAGTGCCGTACCCCGGGGGTGGTGTGTAAGTTGGATATTGAGAAAGCTTATGACCATGTGAATTGGGACACTTTGTTTTATTTGCTAGAGAGAATGGGATTTGGAGATAGATGGAGTAGATGGTTAAAGACTTGTGTCTCTACCGTTCGCTTCTCAGTTCTGGTTAATGGATCTCTTGTTGGTTTTTGTGGTAGCTCTAGAGGTCTCAGACAAGGCGATCATTTGTCTCCCCTCCTATTTCTTTTGATCATGGAGGTCTTAAGTCGTATCATGAAGAAAACTAAGGAAGGTGGCTTCATTCAGGGCTTTCATGTGGGTCCTATTAATTCTACGGGTATTCGTGTTTCTCATCTCTTATTTGCTGATGATACCATTCTTTTCTGTGATGCCTCTAGAGAGCAGATTCTGTCTATTAGGCTAGCTTTGACTTGTTTTCAAGCTTTTACTGGTTCGAAGGTAAATGTGGGGAAAAGTGAAATTGTCCCTGTTGGGGAGATGCGTAACATTCAGTCTTTGGCTAATATCCTTCAGTGCGGAGTGGGCAGTTTTCCTATGACTTACTTGGGTATGCCTTTGGGAACTGTGTATAAAACACCCTCCATTTGGAACCCGATCCTTGAGAGGATGGAAAAGAAGCTTTCAGGTTGGAAGCGGCTTTATCTGTCGAAGGGTGGTAAGACTCACCTTGCTGAAGAGTACCCTTTCAAGCCTTCCAACATATTACCTTTCCCTTTTTACTATCCCCAAAGCTGTGGCGACTAGATTGGAACGCATTCAAAGGAACTTCTTGTGGGGTTCATCAGTTGAGTGTTTCATATATCCTTTGGTGGCTTGGGAAAAGGTTTGCTTACCGCGTGAGTTGGGTGGTTTAGGAATTCGGAAGTTGACGCCGTTTAATCAGGCCCTTTTAGGGAAATGGCTTTGGAGGTATGGCCATGAAACCTCTCATCTGTGGCGAAGGGTCATAGCCATGAAATATGGGGAGGGAAAAGGGGGTTGGTGCACTAGAGCTTGTAGTAGGGCCCATGGTTGTGGGTTATGGCGGAGTATTAGTGAAGGGTGGGAAACTTTCGCTAAGCATTTCTCTTTTGTGGTGGGGGATGGATCTCATAATCTTTTTTGGCATGACAAGTGGATTGGGGATGTCCCTCTTAAAAGTCTTTATCCTCAGTTATTTTTGTGTTCAGCTAATAAAGAGGCTTGTATTTCTGATGTGTTAAGCCCTTCGATGGGTGATAATGACAGAGTGTGGAGTTTAAGATTTCAGAGGGAATTCAGTGATTGGGAGTTAGTGGCTTCTTACTCCCTTCTTCATTTCATCCAAACCCGAATCCTTAGGGGTGGAGGTTGTGACAGGCTTTGTTGGGATCTTAATGGCAGTGGGAAGTTTGATACTCGATCTTTCTATCATAAGATTCGTAATGTAGATCCCTCCACCTTCCCTTGGAAGGGTATTTGGAAAGCTAAGGTTCCTAATAGGGTGGCTTTTTTTATGTGGACAGCAGCGAATGGTCAAATTCTAACTTTGGATAATCTTATGCTTCGGGGTCGTCCTTTGGTGAATCGTTGTTATTTGTGCTGTTGTAATGCGGAATCTGTGGATCACCTGTTACTTTTTTGTCCGATAGCTCATTCTTTGTGGATGTATATGCTTCGGTTGTTTGAGATCGATTGGGTAATGCCACGTTCAGTTGAGGACTTATTATTCTGTTGGTTTCATTGGCTTGGGAAGCATAGTTCTGATATTTGGGATTTGGTCCCAGACTGTTTAATGTGGACTATTTGGTTTAAGCGGAATCGGCGGGCTTTTGAGGATGAGGGGAAAACTGTGGTTCAGTTATTAGAGTTTTGCCAAAGGACCCTCTTTGATTGGTCTCGATGTTGGGGTTTCTCGGATTGTTCTACTCTTACGGATTTTATTTCTTCTATTAGAATAGATTAGGGGCTGTTTTTGTCTTGTTGTTTCTTTTTTTCCTTTGTTCACTACCGTGAACTCTTTGTGTTTCTCTTACTTTTCTTTTATTAATAATATTCTATTCTTACTTATCAAAAAAAAAAAGTTTCCTTATCATATATTATAGAACCTCTGCAGCTAAGGATAGTTTCTTTGATAATGATTTTCTTCTAAGATGAGCCACTGCCCAATCTAACTCCTTTGCCCAGCTGTCAGCAGCCATTCTCACCAGGCGTTTATGCTGGAGTGAGTATTCTAGAGAGCTGGCAGTCTATGAAAAGATGCCTTAAGTTCTTCATATGAATATGATGAAGAACCAAATGCTAACCTGGTTAGGCATGATTCTATGTGTCTGTTTATACACATGGGAATCAGATCACCATTTTGGACTCAGAAAAATCCTTGTCTTCTGATTCATTTATCCATTTCAGATGTCTGGTCCTGGTTTCATTGTCCAAAAATTGAATCTAGGCTATGTAGGTAATTGAAAATTCACATCTTTAAAACTAGACAAGTCTAGGCTGGGTGGTAACTGAAAAGTAATGGATATGGGAGGTGATAGGAAAGCCTTTTTTTAATTATTTAAAGTTGGTCCTGAATCTCTTTACAATTGGGAAACCAGTAATAATTTTCTTTTGATGACACCTTTGGGATCCATGTCATTAGTGAGACAAGTTTGTCTATCACTTGGTTATTCCACACACAAAGAAAATTAATAGTCTAGTCTGTCCTGGCCTTGTAGTATTCATTCCCTCTCAGACTCTTATTCCAGATTTATTATTATATGTCAAAAAAATTATTTTCTTATTGTAATTAGTTGTATCTGTCCTTTTCTTATCAAAAAGAAAAAGTTGTATCTGTCCTTTCTAACAGGCGTGCCCTCCTGCCTCTTCATTTCACAGGCTCAGTCTGACCATGTAGTATTAATTCCCTCTCAGATTCTGACTATCCAGATTAATTATTAAATGTCAAGTTTTCTTTTTCTTCTTATAATTAGTTGTATCTGTTCTTTCTAATAAATGTCTTTTTCCCCTCTCAATTCACAGGTTCAGTGCGGTTTAGGTCGAACTGGATACCTCTGGGCCCATGAGGCCTATGGTGTATTCCCAGATATAATGACACTTGCCAAGCCTCTTGCCGGAGGCCTACCCATTGGAGCTGTATTGGTGACCGAAAGAGTTGCTTCTGCAATCAATTATGGTGATCATGGGAGCACATTTGCTGGTTCACCTCTCATCTGTAATGCTGCCCTAGCTGTTCTAGATAAAATCTCAAATCCTAGTTTCCTAGCCAGTGTCTCTAAGAAAGGCCTCTATTTCAAAGAAATTTTGAAGCAGAAGCTTGGAGGAAGCTCACACGTGAGAGAAATACGTGGATATGGGCTTATTATTGGAATCGATTTGGATGTACCTGCCACACCCCTTGTTGATGCTTGTCGAAATTCTGGCCTTCTTGTATTAACTGCTGGAAAAGGAAATGTTGTTAGGCTAGTACCTCCATTGATCATAACTGAGCAGGAGCTTGATCGTGCAGCTGAAATTCTGTCCCAAGCCTTGCCAGTACTTGATAGTTGATCTGCATCAGTTTAGAGAAAAAGAATTTGCATGGTTTAGTTACTGTGGAACTTCCACTCATTGTAGTTGTATTACTATCAGCATTAGGCACTTGCATCAAAAAAGTGGTGGGTACTCGCCTATATTTAGTTATGATACTGATGGTTATAATCAATTTTCATTTTAAATTTCATTAGAACTATCCATAAAACTAGGAGTTTGTGGATGCTAAAAATTTTCGTCTATATTTTTCCATTAAAAATCACCAAGTGTGGGAACTCTATTTTTTATCCTCTAGGAAGTTGAGAAGTTTAATTTAAAAATACTCCAGAAAAATGTACGGGACAAGCACTGACTGACTGTTTATTTGGTCAAGAGCTCCCCCATGCTGCCGTGCATGATGTTGTTGAAGCAGAACTGCACCTTCTACAAAGAGCTCATCAACTCTAATAAGTTCAACAAGAAAAAGAGAGGAGCCGATGTCTCATCAACGAAGAGCATTGTAATGTTTCTAGGTACTGAGGAAAAATATGGAATCTGTGGCAATGGAGGTTCCGTCAATGGAATCTAGAAAGGCAGTCGTCTTCAAATTTCAAAGTATATAATAGTAAAATACTCTATTTTCATTATTGAATGTTTAATTGTTTTATAGGATTGATTATCAAACAAAAAAAAAAAAAAAAATTGTTTTATAGGATTACTGTTTATACTACTTTTATGTGTTGAGTTTTTGTATTACCTCATTGTTATCATATAAATATAAATATATATATATATATATATATTAATAGGTAAAGTTAAGAGAAAATCCAATTAAGTTCTAAATTGGATTCCAATTGTTGTTTAATTTTAAGCCACATGTTCTATTTAAGTTTTTTTAATTTTTTTTTCTAGGTGAGTTAATGAGGTGCAAAAAAGGAAGAGTGTAATATAAATAAATTATCAAAAATCCAATATAAAAAAATAAAAAAGAAAAAAGAAAGAGAAGAAGGTAAACTCATGTGTATATCCAAAAAAAATTAAAATAAAAAAACAAAAGAGAAAGAGAGTATAATTTAAATCCTTAGATGTGTGTAATTGTAATTTTTTTTAATTGTACCGTGCATATGCACAGATTATACACTAGTATATATTAATAGGCAAAATTTAGAAAAAATTTAATTAGAATTTGAAATTAGAATCCAATTTTATGCCATGTGTCTAAATTTATGTGAAGATCACACCATAATTATCCACTTAAGTTTATGCCATTTATCCACTTAAATTTATAATCTTTGTGCCAAGTGAGTTAATGAGTACAAAATACTAACAATTTAATATTAATGAACTAAAAAAAAAGAAAAAAAAAAAAAAAAACCAATCACATATACTCAATAAAATCACTACACAACAAAGGTTGCCACATGTTCTATCTTATTAAAAATTAGAAAAAAAAAATGATCATAAGTAGTATTAAATTTAGGTATGAATTTTAATATGTTACTAATTATGTTTTTTGAGAAAAAATAATAATTTGACTAATTATTTATATTTTTATGATAAAAATTATGTTTAATTTTAAATGTATCTATACGTATTCATATTTTACATGCTATTTTTTATTTAATAATTTGACTAATTATTACACGTTCTATTTTATTAAAAATTAGAAGAAGAAAAAATAATCATAAGTAGTGTGGGAGGGAGGGATCTGAGCACAAAATGAAGCCCATAGGTCCAATCCGAGGATTACGAAGGCCCATTCTTGTGTCAATCAAAGCTTGACACGTAGACGGAGTCCGAGGAAGTCGGACATGAAGACAACGCTAGTTAAAAGAAAGAAAATAGTGTTTATTAAATATAGAAGATGAATCTTAAACATTAGTGGAAATTACATAAAGGGCCTAGAGTTTATATCATGTTTTAGATTTGGTCTTAGAACTTCAATTTTGTTAATTAAAGTTACATATTTATTTGTTTCAATCCCTTTTTTTTTTTTTTTTGGTTGCTTATTTCATTCATTCTAACTAATAAAATATATAAAAGAAAAACCTTAGATTAAAATTTACAATTCAACTGGTGCTTATTTATAAAGGGTCATGTTAATAGGTATCTTTAGAGTATTTATTATTATTATTATTATTATTATTGGAGAAAGAGATGCATTCTGCTTTATTAATCAAGAATGTGAAAAATTAGATAAAAAAATGACCAAACATCCGAAGGAACATACTCCTTCCAACAGAAAAGGAAAAGCTTGTCTAGCTCTCAAGGCTAAGGCATGTGCAACTGCATTACCTTACCAAACAACATGAGAATAAAATATCATTGATAAGATGACCACCGTGAGAATTTTCCCAACCCCCACACCTTAAAGTCCTAATCACCGACTCAGAATCCCCCTTCAAATACTGATTTGGTAAAACCTGTCTCAAGGGAAAAACTCGCCGCTCGCTTGGCAACAAGTAATTCTAGGACTTCAACCGTAGTTGGGTTTTGAATTTTCTCAGAGAGTGTAGCCAATACCTCACTTTTGGAGTTTTAGATAATCACTCTAAGGCCAGCCTCATCAAACTTACCAAACATTTCTTCGTCAAAATTTATCTTCACTAAATCTAAAACAGCAGGACACCACTTCTTTGGGACACTTCGGCAAATGCTGGGAGGAACCTTGACTAGTTCCTTGAAGTCTCGGATATAATCTCGAGCAAAACCAAAAAAAGATTTCCAGCGGCATAAAAGTGTCATCAAGGCAAACTTTATTTCTTTGATACCATACTAACCACGCTGTTGTTGCAATAAAGCCATTGGCTAAGGTCGTTCTTAGATCACCTGCAACAACTTAGAGAAGGAACCAAAGAAATTCTAGACTTAAACTAATGTCCTTAAGGCATTTGTTAATATTTCTCATTATTAGTTTGTCTCTCATTGAGCAGAGAGAATATCAATAAGAGTTTTTTTTTTTTTTTTTTTTTTTTTGGAGGAACTATGGTTAGAGTAATAAAGGGACTTAGGAAATCATCTATGTGAATAACAGAGATGGATGAGAATTTCAAAGTGAAAGTGAAACAGCTTCATCAATTTGAGATTTTAATAATAAAAAAACTAAGAACTAAAGACCCAATATAATATAAACTAGGATGTACATTCATGACCTTTTTATGTAACTTCCCCTAAAGTGTAAACATAACTTAAAAGGCATGCCTTCAATTTTTTTTTCCAATCATTCATCATATGATAACTTGTATTGCGAAAAAGGTACACTTAATTACTTCACTCAAATCCAAAACCAAAAAATTGCCACTATTAAAGATATTTTAAAAGCAAAATTAAAAGTAGAAAAAGGTAGGCATAGAGATAGTTCGTCAAACACTTGTAACTCAGAGAAGGCAGGCAGCATACATTACAATAATTTGACATTGATTTAAAAAGCTACCCTTTTTTTTAGTTAGTTTATTTTTTTTTTTTTTATGGATCTTATTATATTTTTTAGTATTATTTAGAGGTTTTATTATCTATTTTAGTTATTTTTTAACTTTATTTACAATATTTTCAATAAAAAATTTTTTAGTTTCAACTAAATAAACTGTACCCAAATGAAAAAGTGCTACTTTCACAGTATTTTCATAACAAATTTTAATTAATAAATTATTACTTACCCTTAATTATAAGAACAAAAAATAATTTTGATAGTAAATTCAAATTAAAACCAATTATAACTTACCGTCGAAAATTTATCATAAAAATATTATAAAAATGGTGGCCGACCTGTCATTTCTCTTACATAATTTCAAGTTGGTTGGCGGGCTCAAACCACATATTGCCACTTTTGCACCATCTGCCAAAATTTCAAACCAATCCTCCCATAGACGAAGACCCAAAAAAAAAAAAAAAAACTCCTATTTAATAAAAACAAATCCAAATAAAAAAAATTGTCTGAAGAGTGAAGCAGGCAGTAGCAGTATATGATAAGTATCACAAGATTCACAACAACCCTATAATAGCTGTACAAACTCCAGCTTCTTCTTCTTCTTTCTTCTTTTGACTCTCTCTGTAATTTTGTTGGAATACTTGGACGGACGGTTGAGATTGATTGGTAGAGGTAACGATGGCATCGGCGGCGTTGAATAAGATAGAGCGGGCGCACCAGATGTACAGAGAGGGGAAATACTCGGAGGCCTTAGGGTTTTACACGGAAGCTCTTTCTATGGCGAAGACCAATCCTCAGAAGATCGCTCTCCATAGCAACCGCGCCGCTTGCTTTCTCAAACTCCACCATTTCAACAAGGTTCTCCTTCTTCTTCTTTTAAATTCATAACAGAGAGTTTAATTGACTCTATTTTTAGTGATGCATGTAATTTTTTTTTTTTTTGGTTTGGAATCTAGTATTGAATCTTTTGCTGTAGTTTTATGCATAATCATTGATGGTGGTTATGGAAGGAGAGTTGTTTATATTGTATAGTTAGGATGGGTGAGTTAAATTTGTGTATTCTACACTTTTGGAGTTTGTTTATTAAGTGTATGTACCATGAAATTGCAAGAAACCAACCTAATTGTATGAAGTTAAAGTAGTAAAATTTAAGAAAAAAACCAACTTTTAGGGTGCATCCTAGTGGTCCGAGGCTTCGGATGAGCTGTAGACTCTCCTGGATTACCTGATAGTCTAGTCATAAGCTCACGGATGCTTCTGTAGAATGAAGATGTTACTTTAATTATTGAAGTGGAAGGGACCACATGAGGTTCCTCAATTAAGCCAATTTTTACAAAAGGTTGCAATGATCTTGGATGGTGATGTTATAGACAACCATGATCCTTGCTCAGTGGATAAGAATGATTTCGATTCTGCTGTGTTGGATCCACCATCGTAGGGAGCAGTGAGAAGTTGGAACTTGCGTTTTCATAGAGATTTTCATGATTGGGAGAGGGAGGCAGTGTACTCTTTTTTCGATCGTATTTATACAAAATTGCCTCGAGGGTTGGGGGATGATAAGTTGTCTTGGAGGTTAAATAGGAGTGGCCATTTTGATGTTCGCTCTTTTTGATAATGCTATTGATGGAACTGATGCTCATTCATTTCCATGGAATAGTATTTGGCGGGCAAAGGTCCCCAAGAGGGTGTCTTTCTTTTTGTGGTCAGCTACGTGGGGTAAGATTCTCACAATTGATAACCTCATCAAGAGGGGTTTATTGCAAGTCAATTGGTGTTGTATCTTTTGATCCATTGTGAGATTGCATAATCATTATAGAGTGAAGTGTTTATGATGTTTGGGATTCAATGGGTGGTGTTGTCAGACAAGGTAGCATTTCTCCTTTTTGGTTGGCGCAATTGGCTAGGTAAACATTACTCGAATATATGGACCTTGGTGCCCACATGCATGATGTGGTCAGTATGGAAAGTGTAACAGCTGTACTTTTGAGGAGAGTGTGAGATCTATTGAGCAATTGAAGTCCTTGCTGCTTCATACTTTGTATGATTGGTCTCAGACATGGTGTTTTACCAACTGTTCTTCCATTTTTGATTTCTAACTATCTTAGATCTTCTAATTGATTTGCTTGTATCTTTTTCAAGGTGCTTTATGTTCATCATCGTGAACATAGAGTATTCCTTTTCTTTGGCAATAAAATTCTATTACTCATCCCCCCCAAAAAAAAAAAAATCTGCTTTTCATTTTTTTGGATTGATGCGTATATATGCTTTCCTTTGAGAAGACATTTTATATTCCACACTTAATAGAGGAGTGTGTCTCGGATTGTTGTTGAAGTATCCTTGGCCGATCATAAGAATTCAAAAAAAAAATTTCAATTAACTCTGTTGCAATTTTGTACAAGGAACAAACTTATTCTTTGCTTTAAATTTCAATATTTTCCATCAATTAAGTTTTAAAAGTTTTCGTGCAATTGTCCTTCTACGTATAAAATAATTGTTTACTCCTTGTTAGCAAGAATTGTTTAGTGGTTTTATCTAAAATCTGAATGGCTGATTGAGGTAAACCTTGTTAGCAAGAATTAGCAGTTGGCTTGATCATCATTGGTTAGATTTCCACTTGTATTATTGTCTCTCTCTCTCTCTCTCTCTCTCTCTCTCTCTCTCTCTCTCTCTCTCATATGGTTTGATTTTATCATAAACTTTTTTTTTTCCCCTATTTGGCAATAAAATTCTATTACTTATCACCCCCCCCAAAAAAAAAAAAAAAAAAAATCTGCTTTTCATTTTTTTGGATTGATGCGTATATATGCTTTCCTTTGAGAAGACATTTTATATTCCACACTTAATAGAGAAGGAGTGTGTCTCGGATTGTTGTTGAAGTATCCTTGGCTGATCATAAGAATTCAAAAAAAAAAAAAAAATTCAATTAACTCTTTTGCAATTTTGTACAAGGAACAAACTTAATCTTTGCTTTAAATTTCAAGATTTTCCATCAATTAAGTTTTAAAAGTTTTCGTGCAACTGTCCTTCTACATATAAAATAATTGTTTACTCCTTGTTAGCAAGAATTGTTTAGTGGTTTTATCTAAAATCTGAATGGCTGATTGAGGTAAACCTTGTTAGCAAGAATTAGTAGTTGGCTTGATCATCATTGGTTAGATTTCCACTTGTATTATTGTCTCTCTCTCTCTCTCTCTCTCTCTCTCTCTCATATGGTTTGATTTTATCATAAACTTTTTTTTTCCCCTAATTCCATCTTAGGCAGCAGAAGAATGTACCTCAGTGCTTGAACTTGATCGCGATCACACTGGAGCGCTAATGCTGCGGGCACAAACACTTGTAACCCTTAAGGAGTATCACTCAGCACTTTTTGATGTCAACAGGCTCTTGGATTTGAATCCATCATCAGAAGTTTATCAAAACCTTCATGCTCGTTTGAAGACACAATTGGTAGACTCTCATCTCTTCTTTTGGCCCAGGCCATCACTTTAATATATTTTGTTGTCCACCAAAGTAGTAATTTAGGATTTTATTTGTAAAACCATTTTGGAAAGGATAACATGAGTCCTATTGGTGGATTTCATCGAGATCCTCCTCACCTGCTGCCTGTAGTAGGATGATGCTGGTTTTCTTTCCCAATTATTTCTGTTTAGCTGCATGTGATTACTTGACTGAAACACATTTGAAATGTGATCATTGTTCATCTGTTGTCCTTATGCTCTGGTGCTTCTAATACTGTAGTGCTATTATCCATTTTCCAATCAATATAAGTGAATTTATTTCATGGTTATTATTCATACAATCGTGGCTGGCTTTTGATCTAGGGTAGTTATCTTCTTGGTTCGACATATCAAATGCTGATCCAGTTTGTTGCACTATAGCAGTCATATGAAGCTGCTATAACTTATGGTCTACCTTAGTTGAAACTAAGGGGCTGTCAAAGATATTATCATGTCTTTGGATGCAAATTATCAACTCAATTATTTATTCAAGAAAATTGTGCTAAGAATTTTATGGATCCTCATCGCCTAATCAGGCTTGGCCACTAATTTTTTGTTACCTCCTTATTTAATGTCTTTTTTCACTACTACTACTACTACTACATGCTTTAGGATGTAGGATGTCTTATTTAGACATGTTTTCCCATATTCCTACCTTTAGGTTTCTATGAACTATTCTTCAGGTTATTTGAAAAATTGTAGCTGACTTAACTAGCTTAATCATTATTTATATGCAGCCTAGATTATAAGGTTGAAGTTATCTCCCAACTATTAGTAAATGAGTCTTTTCTTTTCTTTTTTCTTTTTTCTCTTTTCTGCTTAAGGAAAGTCACTTGCTCCAATACCTGAATCTGAGGCAGAGCTAGAAGAGGAAGATGATGAAGATGAAGCAAGACCAAATAAAAATGAAGAGGAACAATACAAAGAAGAAATTGTAGTAGAAAGAGATCAGAAAGCTGAGGTTAATAGGACTATTATTAATGCTGAAGTTATTGTCTCTGAGATGCTGAGGTCTAAGAAACCAAATGAACAAGAAAGAGACAAATCTGAGCCTAAAAGGATCTCCTCTACTACTGCAGTTACTGCCCCTAAATTGCAGAGTAACAAGGAATTATTAAAACAAGATCCTAAAGTGCAGAGCAACAAGGAATTATTAAAGCAGGATCCAAAAGTTCAGAGCAACAAGGAATCATTAAAACAAGACCCTAAAGTGCAGAGCAAAAAGGAATCATTTAAACAAGATTCTAAAGTACAGAGCAACAAGGAATTAGAACAAGATACTAAAGGATGGCAAACAATTCCGAAACCTAAGGGACACTCAACTCTAGACTATGCAAGGTGGGACAGAGTTGAAGATGATTCTAGTGAAGAAGAAGATGATGATGATGATGATGAAGAGTCGCAGCCACAGTATCGTTTTCGTCTACGTACTGTTGGTGTAAGACCAGTGAAGTGAAAAGGCCATTTATACACACCCCAATATAGATGACTGCTCTGATCCCCAACATCAGCCTCAGAAAAAAATCAAATCCTTACCGGACTGAAAAAAGGTATTTGGGACGCACTTTTGGGCCTATCAAGTCCAAACTCTGAAAACTAGGGAACAAATCAGATTTGAGTGATCAATGAACCTGACAAATAGAACAGATGGAATGAGAGGATTATCAATCGGACTTCTGGCCAAGCAAATTACACTGTTTTGGTGTTGTTTTTCCTGTCGTGCAGCAACTCAAAAGCTTCATTCTACCAAACAGTGTCAAGTGGAGAGAGTACTAACCTTGGATCCCTACTGATTGACAAGCACTTAAATGCCCAGGTTTTTGTTGTTTTTGGTTCCATTCCTTTGTGCTTGTATATGTAGTTCATATTGAATATTCTGATGTTTCTTTCATCATCATGAATGCTGGGGGAAGGAAATGTCTTGTGATTAGTCAGTATAGTGTATGTGGGATTACAGAGAATTCTATAATTTTCCGGGCATCTATGTTATACCATTTGTTTCCCTACAACTTGTTTTTCAAACTGAGCTTTAACTTATTGTTATTTATCATTTCAATACTTTTGCGATATTATAAAGCAGGAATTATAATCAAATTCCAAGTTTCAGGTGCTTTTTCTTTTTCTTTTACCCTGTGATACTCCAAGTAGTTGTCAACTTGTCATTCAATATATACACAAGTAGTTGAAACTTGAAAGGAGGAGATTGTTGATTGGACAATCACGATGGATAATTTAGGGCCTCAATCATATTTGATGATTAATTGCAACATGCAACAGAAGTGGGAACTTCTTCAACTTTGGTATAGATCTTTTAAGGAGATTTTACTAATGAAACTCTTACATTTATAGGGATGAGGAGAGAAAAAGAAAGAGAGAATGGTGTAGGCACAAAAGGCTCAGCGGTATCGGCCCAATAGTTCAAATACCTTATAAAAGTTTCTTGATAAGGAGAATTAATTTGGTGAAAGTAAAAGTAGTCTGGTACCTATCCCCTTGATCAAGGTCCCTCCTATATAGATTCATTTATGGGACATTTCCTCCTTCAGCCACTATCCATTATGACTTTGATGAGCCTTAAATGGACACATATAGCCCTTATTGATAAAATGAGGAAAATTTACTTGAGAAGTTTATGTAAGACGAGAGCAATTACTGAACTTGTAATTGATTCAAGTCAAATAATGGAAGATGGTAGAGAAATACTTAAAATAACATTAGTATAGTAGTAAAAAAACGAACTTGTTAATTAAGGAGGTAACATGGAGAATGACTTTGGATATAAAAGAATAGTAAAGAATTCACTTGTCCAGCTTAATTAATTTGTGCCCAATTTTTCTAGTAATCTAGAGTTACATGGGAACAAGTTGTTAATAGACATCAAAAATAAAATAAAAAAGCTTACAAGCCCAATCAGAAGCAAAATCCGACTCTCTTTAGGCTCACCATACATATTTTATGACAATTTTTCTTCTTTTGTGTGTGCCCCTACCCCAGATTGTTGTTGTGCTTCAGACTTGATATTTTCAACAAATCTTTCCATTCTTGTTCACTCAATTTGTGGCCTTCTTACTTCAATTTGGTCCAAATGAGGTAATATTAGAAGGCTTACCTCAAAAATTGCATGCTCTCTACAACGTAGCAACATTTAGTAGTATTAGAATAGTTTGTCCAAATTGGTCCAAATTAGGGTTTAAACCATAAATTTATGAAATTCATCCATCCAATCGATACTAGTTGGAATGATAAAGCTTGGTCAATTTAGTTTTTGAGGCTGTGCAATTTTCAAGAAAATTAGGTTCTCTCGGATTCTTAGATAAATGAAAATTAGGGGACAAAATAAGGTATTGAGAGTTTGAGACTGTCCTTAGGGTTGATTCATATGTACATTAGAATAAAACTAAACTTCTACAGGCTTAAGACAATTTTTTTTTAAAGAAAACCCTTAGTAGTACCTATATATATCTTGGTTTTATTTGTTTTTTTTTTTTTTCGGGGGGGGGGGAATGGGGGTCCATAATTCTTGTCAAAAGACATTGCTTTAAAGAAAAATAAATATCTTTAAATCTTTTCTTTTATAAGTAGGAAATAAGTTTAAATTTATATATATATATATAGACAAAATTTAGTTACAAAATTAGTTGTAATCTTAGGCTATAATTTTACTCAATATCTTTTTATTGGAGGTAAATTTTGACAAATCCACCATTGGATTACATCTTCTTCTTATATCCTCTATACTTGCAAAATTTCTAGAAAATTAAATATCAATAGCTATGTCTAGGGCTGTCCACGGGTCGGGCCGGGTCGGTTTTGGCCCAACCCGAACTCGACCCGCCGGCGTCGGGTGGGAGGGTGGAGGAACCCGGAACCGACCGCCGGAAAAATCGATCGAGTCGGTTTCGGGTGAGGGTGAGCGTCGGTTGGGTCGGTCAGACATCGGAGTAAAAAAAATCTTCGAAATCTGAAAAAAAAAAAAAAAAAAAAAAAAAAAAAAAAAAAAAAAAAAAAAAAAAAAAAAAAAAAAAAAAAAAAAAAAAAAAAAAAAAAGTCGCTGGAATCTGAAAAATTATGCCGAAATCTGGAAAATCTCGTCGGTATCTGCATTTTTTTCACCGGAATCTGAAATTTTTCACTAAAAATTGCTGGAATTGGTCGGATCTGGATAAATCCCACTAGATCTAGCCGGATTTTTTATACATCTCCGGTCGGGTTCGGGTTGCTCGGGTTTTGGAGAAGCAAACCCGCCACTCGACCCGCCGGTGTTGGTTCTTGAGAACGGAAACCCGCCACCGACCGATTGGACCTTCGGTTCGGGCCGGAATCGGGTCTCTGGCAGGCGGTTTGGCCGGGTTGTCGGGCTCCAATCGGGTCTGGACAACCCTAGCTATGTCATCAATAAATTGTTTAATTGCAAGTTTTTGTAATTTAAAATTATGCATAAAATATAAGCTTATAGATTATATAGTAAATAATATCAGATTAACACAAAATTTGACATGTGTATTAAAAACGTAAAAAACATAGAATTCAATGGTTAGATTTTCAAAATATGTAGTAATTTATTAAGTAAGATTATAACCTTAGAATATAACCAATTTTGTAACGAAACTTTGTCATATATATATATATATATATATGTTCTAGCTACCATATACCAATCTAGCTCTAGCTAGAGCAATGTATAAATTTTGTTTAATCATTTAGTCTATACAGTTATTGCCTTATAAAGTCACAATATATTTTAACTTGATGAAGTGAATTTGACTCCAAATATCTGTTCATAATTTTAAAGAAATCATTTGTTCATTTATTGTAAGTTTCATTTACGTACAAGCTTTTCAATATCACTTTATCATATAACTTCAACAATTGATGATATTTTCTCGTAAATGAATAATAAAATGATTTGGGCAAGAACCACATATATTAATCCTATAATTAATCTAGTAAATCTTGTCACGCAAACCAAAAGACATTACGAATAATTGTTTATTAACATATTTCCAAAAAAGTCTCTCTTTCTTTTTTTTCTTTTTTTTAAGTTATTCCTTAGCTAAGAAGTTATTATATATAAAAATATAAATATATTAAGCCCTATACCTATTTATTTATATATAGCATCTAAATAAAAAAGATTGGCAGGGTGGAAGAAAGCCATCGCAAAGAAATGTATAAAAAATCTTGTGTTCGCGATCGTGGAGTTGTTCATCCTTATCTATATATCTATATATATAATAATAGGTGAAACAGAGAGAAAATCCAATTAGATATCAATTGGATTCTCAATTTTGCGCCACTTGTCCTAACCAAAACTTAAAAAAAAAATCTAATTAGACTATAAATTTGACTCCAATTTTGTGTCATGTATCTTATCTAAATTTTCTAATTTTTGTGCCCAAATAAATGATGCATTAACATTTAACACGGAAGTCAAGAAAACCACAATGATAATGTTCATTAGCCTAAGTAAGAACATCTCACCTGCATACTTTTATGGAGATTATAAATTGGACTCCAATTTTGTGTCATGTATCTTATTTAAATTTTCTAATTTTTGTGCCTAAATAAATGATGCATTAACATTTAACACGGAAGCCAAGAAAACCACAATGATAATACTCATTGGCCTAAGCAAGAACTTCTCACCTACACACTTTTATGGGTGATCTCAATAGAGTCTGGAGCTCTTCTAATCCCACAACTAGAACCAAGGAGTCTAACGAGAAAGACTATAAAAGTAAAACATCATCTCCTCCTAATTCCATATCAACATCCCATGTCTCCTCCTCTCTCAACCTCTACCAACTAGATCCACACACTACCCTCTCCTCCTTACGGATTTCTCAGAGCAAGGCCGGGTTCAAACACAATATTCAATCTCACTCTTTCTTGCTTCACACTCTCATACATTAGCACTTCATTGGCGCCTCCAAGAAGATTCCAAGCTCAATGATCAGTTCTTATTTTTTAATAGTTTTTAGTGTGTCTGGATTAAGATTTTGTTAATTTGTTAAAAGTGGACAAAAATATAATCATATATATTATATTAAGTTGAATTTCAATTTTAGAATTCAAATCGAATCAAATTAATTTCTAATTGTAGTTTAATTTTGTACTATGTGTCCAATTTGATTTTTAAATGTTGGTGTTAAGTTATCTCCATTCATAATGCTCAATGTGGAAATTGAATCTATCAAGATAAACATCTTATCATCACAATTTTGCAAGATTATTGTTTTAATCATTTTCAGGTGTGGATTTTGAGATTAAGTTGCTCACAATTGGTGGGAGAAGATTGAAGCTTACAATTTGGGACAAAGGCAACTGCTAGAATTATTTTGAATTATAGTTTCATTTTAATCTTTGATTAATGATGCTTTTGGAAGTGATAGTTTGTGCTAACATATAATCTTTCTCTTATTTCAAGTTAGTCATTGCTTTTGGTGCATAAATAGATTGTAGAGCTATTAACAATTGATGAAAGATATGTATATATGATTTTTAGTTAGGTGAACTTCTGGATTTTAATAGAAACATTTAACTTCGGATGTTGAAAAAACAACAAGGTAAAATGTTCTGTAAATTTTAATTTTGTGAAACTGATTAATGGCAATTTGAAGTGTTAAAAGAAACAACAAAATTGACTTCGGCTTGAAAAGTACTCAAAATAAACTCAAAGATAGCATATTAGACATGCCTATAGGAGAAAAGTGTTATCTGATGCCATCTCCACTAAAAACTGTAAATTGCAACATACTTCTGATTCTAATACGCTATTCATGTCCAATTTTATTAGAAACTTTTGAAGAAAGTTCCATTAATGTCCCTTTATATATTTTAAATAATAAAATGCAATATTCTCTTTTTTTATTCATTGTTTTATCTAATACTATCCTATGTATGATAAACTAAAAAAAAAAAAAAAAAAATGTTCAAATATTTTAGGTTTTTTATTTTTATTTATTTTTTTTAACATTAAACTTAAGAAAGCTCACCATTGAGAGGCTGAGAGGCTGGGTTTTTGACAGAGCACTGTGAGCACGGACAAGGTGCTGGTTGTTGGAGCTTAGTTTCTAAATTAGGTTTTGAAAACGTTTAACTTAATACTAAAGGTTTTTTTGAGATTTAATGTTAAGATAGGAGTAAATTTGGTTCAATTTATTATTGGGTTTTGATGGGCTGTGGGTTTAGGACCTTTAGGGGACCGGGATTATCATATTGGACTTACAAATGACACAAATGAAGCCCACTTAAAAATAAATAAAAAATAAATAAAAAAGAAAAGAAAAGAAGCCAAATGTAGGATCGGTAGGATCGATAGGATCCCATACGATCCTACGATCCTATACATCCTACACGATCCTACCTACGATCCTAACATTTTGCGATCCTGCTACGATTTTAATCTTTTTGTGAGTGGATCGTAAAATCGTGCGATTTACGATCCGGATCGCGATTTGACAACTTGATAAACCCACAACTTTTGAAATTTCAGCCGCAATGTTTAACTTTTGGGTTTTTTTTTTTTTTTTTTGAAACATGCAACCAGCCGCATATCTTGACTTTTTAGTTTTTTTTTTTTTTTTTTTTTTGAAACAAATCACTAAGTGATGAGTGCCAAACGGTGGGGTTGGGAAATTGAGTATTTTAAGTGATGAGTGAGAAGTGCGAAAATTGAGTGAGAAGTGATGAGTGGTAAGTGATGACAAAAAAGAAAAAAAAAAAAAACCAAAGAGCCATTCTCTCTCTTTTAATTAGTCTAGCCAACTAGCAATTACCCAATTCAAAAACTTAACAAAAAAAATAAATAAAAAAAAAAAATCTCAACCAGCCCAGTATTAGAGTACCAGTAGGTGTTCTAAATGATAAATATTAGTATTTAGAACACCAAATACCAAAGACTACGAGACATTTCAAATACTATATATTAAAGTAGCAAAAGTAAGTTTTAGTTTGTAAAAATATATATATATATATATATTTTTGGCAACAGTATGTTCTTAAGAAATAATTATTTTGTANATGATAAACTAAAAAAAAAAAAAAAAAAAGACCAATAGCATTACGTAAATAATAAAATTCAATATATATTTTTCATTGTTTGATTTAATTCTATCATTTGTGTGATAAACCCAAAAAAACAAAAAAAAAAAAAATTAGCCAATAGCATCATTACAATTAACCAGTCCCGTGCGGTAGCACGGGGTTACATACTAGTTCTAATTAAAGCGCAAGCTAATGATACAATTTTTAATCCTGCTTCACTTTCTATCTACCATGTTCAATAAATTCAGGGACGGATCCACCGGGGGGGGGGGGGGGGTGGTGTCCCGGCAAGGGGGCTCGACCCCCAAGCCAAAAGAAGAAGAAGAAAAAAAAAAAAAAAAACCCTAGCCCAAAGAAAAAGAAAAGAATTATTTTTAATTTCTAGAGTTCTGCCTTCACTCTTCCAATAACTCAAAATAAATAGGACCCACTCCAAAAAAAGCTTGTTTGGCTGTATTTCTGTTTTTGTTTTCATCACTCAAAAAACGATGAGTTATAAAAGCTGAAACCACTTACATTTTCATAATTAAACCCAAGGTTGTCAAAATCGGGATCCTACGTAAAATCGTGAGAGGTAGGTAGGATCGTGAATCGTAGGATCGGATCATGGATCGTAAGATCCTACCTATTTTATATTTTAAGCAAAAAAACCTATTGATAGTGATTTTGTAATTTATAAATCACTTAAAATATGAATCCATCAATTAAAAAAAAAAAATTGCATAATAAAATGTAATTTGCACACTTTTTTTTTTTTTTTTTGTCTTTGTTGGTAAATAATTACATCTTAATGTATTAAGAAACAATGATTTTATGTATTAATCTTGGTTGATAGTTTGTTAGTACTATATGGATACCTATTTGAATTTTTTTTCTTCTTATACTTCGGCTCTCTTATCTTGAAATCCTAGGTCCACCCTACTCTCAGCTGGATAAATCCTATGATCATCGCCAAAGCTTAATAATCAAGTGTATTAGAGATAAAATTAAAGAATGTCACGAAGAAATGACATACATTGAATACCGCGATTGTATTGAACTTAGGTTCGTCAAGTGTGTTGAAAGTTCTTCCCGAAAGGACCGATTTTTTCTTCTTGTTAAATCTTGGATAAAATTCTGTTCCCAGGCAGCGCTAGAAAAAAGAATAGCTCATCCAGCATATTGCTTGTTAGACTTAGAATTTCTTGGGAGATTGTCTTTAAAATCAGATCAGCGCAAACTTTAGATTTGGATTTTTTTTATTAAAAAAAATTTGTAAGTCGTTTTCTCTCTCATTCATGCTTATCAATTTTCTTAGGGTAAATTACATGAATCTTTCCCACAGTATGTTGCCAAAATTGATTCATCCCTCATGCCTTTTAGCCTCCGTTTCGATTGTATTGAAAAGGAGCTGAGTTTGCGTCTGGCTTTTTATATGCGGGTCCCATGCACTATTCATGGGACCCGCAAGTATAATATTTTGGAAAAAAAAACTTTAAAACTAGGTCCCAATTCACACTGCACTATTTATATTTAAAAATTATTTTGCTACTGTATTTTTAGATTTTAACAATAAGTGTGCGTTTGGATACTGCTTATTTTGCTTAAAGTTAAAAACTGAAAACTTATTCCTAAAAACACTGTAGTAAAATATTTTTTATTGCTACAAATTACTATTCACCCGTTTTTATCACTTGGCTGGTCCATGAACAGTGCCATGGACCAACCAAAAAAAACGCAAGGGAAACAAACGCAAACATAGCCGCTCTACACAAACGGACCCTAAGCAGTATCCAAACAGAACCTTAATATTAGTGATGAAATGTTTAAACTCCAAATAAAATAATGAAAAATTGAGTAACACTCCATTGATTTTAGTTAGCAATTCTCATTAATATATCTAGTCTCATCATATGCGTTTTGTGCAAGTAATGAGGTTTTTTTTAAATATATATATATATATATATATATATTTTTTAATAGGACAATACGAAAGCAACCCTCAATACCAAATTCTCGAAATTTGTCTATCACATACCAACGGAAAATGTATATAATTGCGAGTAATTAACAATATTATTTAGTATCTTGGGAGCAAGGTACCCTCAAATCATATTGTTGTGGTTTTAATAAATTAAATTTATGATGAGAACTACTATCTATTTGAGATGAAGAACTATTAGTATCGGGATATTGAATAAATCTCAATATATTGCACGATGAAGAAGTCCAACAGTGTAAAAAGCGCTCTCTCTCTCCCACCCTTTTTTTTCAAACCACTATCACATGAGCAGATGAGCTCTTTAAGGTCAATGTAATATGTATAGGCTTGAGTTCAAATTATACTTAACGTAACTTTTTACAATAATTCATGATCCGTTAGTTTCTTTGAAAAATATTTTTGGATTTTATAGTGTTTGGTCGCGTTAATAAAAAAAGTTTCAAAAACATTTTAAGGTGTTTGCTGCAACATAAAATTGAAAAGAAAAAAATCTCATCTCTCAATCTGATGCACCACTACGTACAACCCACCAGCTTAAAGGTCCTCTAACCCACCAATTCTCTCTTCTTCTTTTTATAATTGCTTTTGAATTTGAAATTGAGAATTTTTGGAAGGAGAGAGTGTAGCATGATGCGATTTGGAGGAAGAGATATCTAGTGATGAAAAACTAAAGAGTAAAATGCGATGAAGATTTTGTACAAATCAGAGAGGAAAGGCATCAACTCATGCCATAGCTTGCCTTTGTGGCCCATCAAATGGTTGACTTAGAGCATCTCCAATGGTATTGCTAAAGGCAAAATATTCTTTATAACAGAGAATGAGACCAAAAAAATGGTCTCCAATAGATTCTCTAAACTCTAAATTTTTTTTTGGCTCATGAACAGTAGCTCATCAAATCTAATGGGCTACTGTTCACTCTTCAAATGTTTTTTTTTTCTTCTTATTATAATAATCAGGTGTTGAATAAAAAAATATTGGAAGATGTGTAGTTATTAAAAAAAGAATAAATAATGAATGAAGAAATAATATTTAAATGAAATAGAGAATGAGATAGAGAATCTGTTGGAAAGTGTATTTGAAAAAGTTGATAGATAAAAGGTAAAAGTCACTATTTATTTTCCAAACTATACAAAAATTTGATGAATTTGCTGGAAATGCTCTTATGTCGCTTGCCTCGCTATGCCATAGCATTGACAATCCTGTGCAGCACAACCGGCAAGTTCTATGTGAGAGAGAGGAGGGAGATCTAAGTGAAAGAGAGAATACAGGGGAGGGGTGAGGAGACAGGCAGTGATAAAAAAAAATGTTTTATGGGGGGTTTTTTATTATTTTTTATTGTAATTTGTGGGGCCCGTGGGCCTGGCAACCTCGGCCCATCGGGTAGCAGGCCCAAGGCCCATGCCGAGGAACACTGGCTATTCAAGGCTAAATTGGGGAAAACCTCTTTTCCCAATCCACGCCGAGAACCTCCTCATCCTCGGCCTGACAAGGGTGATTTTCGGGAAAGACCAAGCCCAAAGTAAGCTGTCACCCTCGCATTTAATTCATTCACCTAACCCCCCTGGCCGCATTAATGGGGATATAACCCCTTAGCAGGGCAATGTTGATCAGAGTAAACCACTCGAGTACTGATAAGGCCTCTGATGGGACGGAGGGCCAGAAGAAAGGCAAATGAATGATCAACAGATGGAATAAGGAGATAGGAAGATGAAGACTATATAAGGAAAGCAAGTAAAGTAAAAAGTGGGGGGGGGGGGGAAAGAGAAGCAAAAGGCCTCCTCGGCCCATGGCCGAGGAGAATCCTCCCAGTTGCAAAGAAACTCTAAATATCTTTTTATAAATGAGAGTTCATGCTTGATGAACGACAGCCAGCGCCTAAACCTTTAACCCACTCTCTATAAATTTATTGTTTGGGCTTGATTGGGCTGAAAACCCATTCATACTCAGGGTCAATCCAAACTGAGTCCCTACATAATTTATTTTGTAACTTTTTATGTATATTTTTCACTTCAAAAAAATGTTAGAACCACAAAAAATTACACAACTTTTGCCACAATATAAAATTACAAATGAACCATAAAATATTAGGAAGTAAAAGGGGGGAAAAGACAAATACATGTTCAATTGATCGCTATTTTACAAGATGTCAAAATATAAATAATGAATTTTTTGGGTGTAAATATTCAATGAACCTTATACCACGCATGTGTCACATGAAATACAAAACCAACAATATTCCTCATACGACCAAATAATCATGTAATATTCCATGATGCAGAGCTGTTTTAGTCCAGTCTGTTGAGTTATTCCACTCAAATTAAAGTAAATATCCATAAAAATAAGAATTTTAATTAATCCTAATTTTATGTTTACTTATTTAATTTTTTGTGTCCAATTATTCCATGAACGAGACTTTTAAAACCCCCACGTTACCATTTGCCTTGTTCCTTTAACTTTCCCTGCAGCAAATAGGTTCTTGTGAAGGAAAAGAATACCAATTAACGTACTGATTCAAATTATTCGGAGGTGACATTTTAAGCCATTAACAGAAAATAAAAACAAGAAAAAAAACCATAACAATGCAACAAACAAATCTTTATTATTGTAGACTGAAAGCAACGATGCATTCTGTCAAAGCAGTCAACATAGTTTATGCGAGAGGAAGTACTTCGAGCTGTACGAAAGTCTCTGTGCACCTCCAATCATTTACCATCATTTTAACTTAAAATTAGCCATGCTTAATAATAATAATAATAATAATAATAATAATAATAATTTTCAAATTTGATCATTTTTTTAATTGTTTTCTTGGGCCTATTACTTACATAATTTTTTTACTTGTTACTAAAAAAATTTCACATTAACAGCTGATAAATTTTTTATATCTATAGACTTTCTCATTCAAAATTCATAATTTTGATGAATTTAATGTCAGGACAAAATTTTTTCACATACTTTTTAAAACAAAAAATATATATATATATATATATATATTTTTTTTTTAAACGCTATATTTAAGGGTGTTACAAATTAAGTAATAATAATTTAAAAGTAAATAATTTTAAATCTTATTATTTAAAAATAAAAAATTGAATTATGAAATTTTAAAAATAATAAATTAAACTTTCTACAAGAAAAATAAGTCATCCAAACACACCTTAAGCCCTAATACAATGTCGATTTGCTCAAATGAATGTAGTTAATTTATTACCTTGTGCAATTATAAAATTTAGTTTGTTAATTTTTAATTATGGAGTTTAATTTCTTAGTTTAGATATAAAGTTTAATTTATTGCATTCTTAAAAGAATGTAATTTTTTTTATAGATATAAATAGGATTTTAATTTATGGCGTCAATTGCATGATGGTTTTTTTTTTTTTTTTTTTTTAATCATCATATCAAAACACTAATCGGTTTTTGTTATAAATAGGATCCAAACTCTACCTATGTTGTGAGTTTCATAATGATTGTTTTTTTTTTACCCGTTAATCTAATTGAAACCTACATAAATTTGTATTTTTTTTTTATTTGAATAACATAGCATATATAAATATAGGCCCTCTCTTTTGGCTGGTCCACGCAACGTTGTGACTTGTGAAGTATCAGACAAACTTGCTTCTTTTTTTTTTTTTTTTTTTTGGGAGTAGAACTTGCTTCTATTTGAAACAACTTTTAAAGGAGTCACCTGCCTTGCAGCTTCGTGGCACGTTTGGTAATTCAAATGAATTCCGGGGCATTCAAGCAATAAAGACTTCGTATAAAGTGGAAAATATGCAAAGCCATAATTGATTACATAGCTGCTGGGTTCAACTTTTTGACTATCTTACCCTCTACCCTCTTTATCTTATTGCCAATTAAAGCTCATCACTTTAGTGCGCCACAAAGTTTGGTACAAAATTAGAAAGGCATTATTAGCAGCAAAATTAAAAGTTTGTATAAGTGGGAATTAAAACTATATAATAAAAGTACATTCATTAAAAAAATCTGAGAAAGCTAGATTAATAAAAGTGACTTCACAACTGAACCATGTGTTTGGTTTATTGGGCCTCATAGAAATGATGATGGGCTTTACTCACAGTCACAGACCCTTATCTTCTAGCTCCTCTCATTCTCTTTTCAGTAACTTCATGTGTACTCTTTGAATCAATTCCTTGCAAAATACTCACTCTCTCTCACTCACTCTCACTCTAAAAAGTTCAATATTGAAACTTGAAAGGGGATGTGGCTCATGCAACCCATTCTTTCTTTTTTAACTAACTTGGATTGCACTCTTTGAATCACTTCCTTGCAATAGACTTCTCTTGCTTTCAAAAAAGTTGATTTAGGTAAACCCAATTATATTTTATGGTAGTCCAGGATTGGGCTTCATGGACTATTATTATATTTTTATGTTAGAGTAGTTGCCACCACTTGCCACAACCAGAGAAAGAGAGCAGGTTCTTCTATAAACAATAGGGTTTCTTTGGCCACCAAGCTTCTACTTTTTTTAAAAAATGTACTTAAGAGTTTAGATAGTAATAATATATTAACCTGAAACAGTGCTATGAAACTTGATATTTCTATGACATGAACATATATGTTTTTTATGATTAAGCAAAGGGTCTTGTAGTTAAATTGACACTTTCTCATGCAAAAAGCGCTTTGGAGCTTAGGGACAGAAAGGGTTTGAGCTGCAGGGTTAATAACATATCATAACTATCTTCAAAAAAAAAAAAAAAAAAGATTAAAATGTGGTTTTTTATTTTATTTATCAAAATGATTTCATTCAAAGCATTTCAATTTTGGGTACTTTTCTCGTTTGTATATATGACGTGCAAGTAAGCATTAATATTATAACTATAATAAAAAACGGGAGGGTTTTTTCATGCAGTAATTAAGATTCTTGAAATTAAATTCATAGACAAAAAGTTTGAATATATCAATCCCTATTTTTCCTTTAAAGGAGAAAATAAAACCCATTCTAATCTTAATTAATTATCAAGGAAGTAGACAATTAGAGAAGTAATTGGCTGATGTTGAGGTAAGCACGTAGAAGAAAACAAAAGGAAAAGCTAAGCACCGACGAAAATGTATGTAGCAAACAACAAGCCCTACATAAATAGTACATGATAGTGATGACTTTGAATCTAGAAAGTCAGAACCCATCAAATAACTATCATATAGTCATTGTCTAAAACCCACGCACACAAAAAAAAATTAAAATTAAAAAAAAAAAAATTGTATTTTGTATAAACAAGTGATGCTGATTGTGCCTTATAACCTTCCTTGTGTCGGTCGATCATTAAGTTGTGTCCATACTCCATGTACATCTAGGAACAAAAAATATTTAAAAAAATTAAAAATCACATGCTTTGAGTGCCCTAAATAATGGGGTGTACATGCATTTTTATCAGAGAATGAATATAGCAGTATATAGATCAAATCACATTTCTATCACTCGTATTCTCTAAATAATAGAGACAATTTTGAAGTCATTGTAGCTTTGATTAACAGCAAATCCCATTAGACAAGGACTTGTAATTCATTGTCTTAGCTTCATAAGCTCGTTTTGGTCGATTAATATTTCTGAACTATTCAAAATTAATTATCTTATAAACTTACTTAATGAACATACACTAAAATTCAATAATAGGAAGTTTATTGTTGGTCATTCACTGTCCTCTAACAAGGGAGCTTTGTGCCTCATTGCCTCTCAAGTGATTCACACGCTCCAATTGTGCTTCTCCTGAAAGTGTTATTGTATATACCACGCGCCTATAATACATAGTTGGTACATTTTTATATTTGTATACCATGTCGGTTGTCACGTACACATGGGTTTGATGTGTGACTCCGTAACCTTCCTAATACATCGTGACAACAAGATCAACGTCAAACATTTATTATAGTAAAAATTATTTTGGCATGAATAATGATAGAGTTCACAAATTTTTTTTTTTTGGGTTAATAGCATGTTAATACGGTAAGTTATGATTGAAACAATATTACTTCTTTTATATGTATCTATTAGTTTCAGGTTCATTCTTATTATAAGATTTTTGTTAATGGATATCCTCATACACTCATTAAAGAAATTACCAAGAATCTTCTCTACGTTGAGAAATGAAAAATGTTGTTAAAATTATAGATTTTCTTTTGCTAAATGAAAATAAGGTCTACACGGCACTTGACAATAAAGGTAATATCACATATATTATTAAGGTTTTGATGTGACTATAGTTGTAAGCACTATACATGTATATTCGTTGAAGCACCACAACTTGAACCATTCAACTCTTATCAAATTACGTGAATCAATAAATTTCAACTGCACTCATAGTAAATATTGGCTATAAATTTCATCTTGGCGACAAATATAAAAATGTACCAACTATAAATTCCATCCTGTTAGCTAGCTCCCTTGATTGTTACGCAATTCAATTTTGTACTATGTAGTTCTCACCAAATTTACAGTAGGTTTCAGTTTCAAAAATAACGTTGTAAGTTAGGGCTGATGTGGTAGTATCCTGCGCGAAAAGCGGGGGGAGGGGGGCGGGCATCATGTGCATCGTGCGTGCTAGGATGTGAGTTAGGACCATGTTAATTAGTGGGACCCAATTCGCATGTTCAAAGCTATAGCGTACACGTTAGGCAACGTGGCAGGCATAGATTCACCGTGTAAAACAGTGGAGCCCACACAGCGAATCACCCCCACAACTCCAGCTGTGTATGTACGTATGCACTTTCTCAGAACGAAGTAGAAGAAGAAGAAGATGAAGATGAAGCACGCGACGTGGGGGCACCGGTCACGTGACATTGCCTTGGAATTCGAATCTGTTCTTACACAATGTATTTGGTATTTTTTACTTTTGTCAACTTGGACTTATGATTCTTTGCCACGTTAGGTTCTGCTGACTTTTGTTGGACGAAACTGTCCCATCCCAATTAAAAAAAAAAAAAAAAACTAATATACTTGCCTTTTGGTCGTGATTGAGATATTTGGAGACGCATCATGTGGTTGTGGGACCAAGAGGACCAAGCTTTTGTGGGACCCTTTATTGCACAGCCGTACAAACTACAAAATAAAAGGTTGGGTCGGGACAAATTGTAATCTGAGGGACTTTTGTGGGCCATTCCGAGTATGGACTGTAGACCAAAAATCAGTCCCCCAATCTAGCTAGGAAAATTATGGTCCAAAAACAGCAGTTGTCAGCTGTTCATATATTAGTCCAAAGTATAGTAGTTAGAAGCTTAGAACTTGGAAAGTGTAAGGCTTTCTTCGGTAGCAAAAAATTTCTTAGGCCCACCGTCAATTTCATATTCATTTGTGGTGATTGATCTTGAATGGTTAAAAAAAAAAAAAGGGTAATAGGTTATTGTAAAAGTGACACAACAATTAAAATTGATTGTGATCTTAAAATAACTCATTTGATAGACTCAGAAAGTAAATGTAAAGAAGCTTAAGAGATCGAAAAACAATAAGTTAACGTGTCTATAATGACTGTCGAAGTGCATTGGTTAATGTTGAATTTTTATTTTATTATAATTGATCAATATTTTTGAGAAAGTTGACAGCAATTAATTAAAGAAGTATTTGTTTATTAGTTTATGCTAATCTCCAATGTAGTAGAACCTGTTCAATTATTCCTTAACAAGTTCAATCAAGCATTGGTTAACATATTTCGAATAAATCTATGATAAAAAAAAATGGATCGAATTATTTATAAATGCTTTGGGTTGACTTAAGGTCCGTTTAGATACCGCTTATTTTACTGAAAACTGAAAATAAAAAAAAAAAATAGTAAAAAAGTTACTGTTCATGCGCGGGTTACTGTTCATTTGCCTAAATACACTATTCATGTCCCATGAACAGTGTATGAACAGTGCAAGAGACGCTGGATTTTAAAAAAGAAAAGAAAAAATAAAACGCAAACTTGGATACCGCGTGAAACGTGGTATCCAAACGGTCACTTAGAGTTCGTTTGGAAACAGTTTATTTAGCTGAAATTAAAAACTTTTTATTGAAAGTACTATAAATAAAATTAAAAAGTAGCTAAAATAGTACAGTGACGTTCATGAATAATAACAAAAATGTATAATGAGACCTATAAATAGTAAAATAAGTTAAATAGTAATAAAATTAAGCTAAATAGTTAAAAAAAAAAAAAAAAAAAACTGGTTTTTCAAGCCAATACAAAACATAACTTTATAAAGTGTGCATGTGCGTGTCTATTGTTATTCATAATCTATCCAGGTTTGCTCAAGGTACTTGAAAGTATGTCCCTAAACCTTATGGATTTATTGATTACCTGTGTTCTAGTATTTAGCATGTGCATGTCTTTAATTCTTACAGACCTAGGATACCATGAATCGATAAATTTTTCTTTTCATCTTCTTAGAAGAGAAGAGACATTGAGTAGATCTAATTCCCAACAAGAAGACCCGTGTCCATGTGCAAATACGCATCTTTCTCCTTTCGGCACCTTAATTTTCTGTCATGGGACCAAGCAACGTGGCCATTTTAATGTGTGTTTCAAACGTCGGTGCATTATTCAACCTTGTAACGATCAATACTATCCATTATCACACAACAAACGAAATTTGCGGCGTTTATATGGAAAATTCAAGTAAAAAAACAAATTGTGTACATAAAGAAATGTTTTCTAGCTAGCTTGCGCTTTCAATGCCTTTGTAACTTCCAAGTATCAATTTGCTTCTAAGCTAAGTTTTCTAGCTTCCTCGAATTTTCGTTACCTTTTCCAAATTTAAATATGCTTTGAGCTTACTTTTCATTGCGCGTACACAATGTGTGCGAATGGGTTATTACTTATAATCAATGATAAGGTTGAACGTTTATAGATTAGACGCGTTAATAAAAAGGCCTCTCTTTGGTGCATATATATATATGGACATAAGCACATAGAAAAGATGGACACAGTTTGACACACAACCTTCACCCCTCTCTCTGTCTCTCTCTTCACTTCAATCTATAGCAAAGTCTTGGCCACTGCTGGATCTTAAAACTGGCAGTGCTCCCAGGAAGGTTCTCCAAATCACAAAAAGAGAAAGAAAAAAACGATTTGTGCATGTACCTTCCTGAGAACACTGCCCCGTTTTGGTGTCCTCAGTCAGTAGTGCTAGCGGTGGTAGCGGTGAGGTTTGTCAATCAATTCAAATCATATATGAGAGAGAGACTTAATTTGATTGGGTCTAGTGTTCAGTTGCACTGGACTCATTCGGATAATAACACATGTCCAATCACCAGCTATATTGGACGTAACCTAACTCTTACCCTGATTTAATAACCTTCTTTTTTTAAAAACACAAATGAGGTACTAAACAACCCTAAGAGGTTGGTTTAGTAGTTCCTAAGGCTTCATAATATCTATGAAATTCTGAGTTGGAAGCATCTATCTTGGGGCCACCCATATAGGATTCCTTCCTGTAATAACTTGATGCGTGTGAGATAGGGGGACTGCATACACCGTAGGGAATAGTCAGATACTCAAAGGTTTGAACACTTTCTGGGTTTTCTAATTTCATGTATTCTTTTCTTTTCCTTTTTATATTTTTGATTTGATTTTGAATTGAGTTATTTTTTCTTTTCTTTTTTAAGAAAAATTAAAAAAATAAATAAAAAATAAAAACTATTTTTATATAAAAAATTCTAAATAAGGTTTTTTTTCCCCTTTTATCTATATAAATTAAATAAGTTTTTTTGTGAATTAATTTTGGGTTGATGTTGGTCAAAAGTATCGAGGGTCGAAACCAAATATTTTACTGGGCTCAACCCTCCTCTTGGACCTGATTGTACGCATATTTTACAAATCTTAGGAGTTGAGAATAAATTATATGCATCTTTCACAATTTTTGAGGGTATTATGAACAATTTATATTCAAGAGAGATCTCTAAGAAGAGACATAGTTCCTCTTATTTGAAAAACTATATTACAATTAGTTCAACAAGCAGAAAATGACTGCAACCAACTAAGCATAGCATCTAATATTAAGAATAGAAAAAGGTATTCTCCATAAAGCACACAACACAGGCAACTTATCTTAAAGTTATATTTTCCTGTTGCTCAATCAAAATTTGCTTTATTTATATATTTACACACACACACACACACACATATTCTGTGTTTTTTCCTTGGGAAATATTTAGCTCTTCACCTGGTTTTCATGTGTGCTTCTCGAATGCTTGGACGAGCCATATTCAGGTAGGTGATGCCCTTGGGAGAGAAGCCACTGCAACTTTGCTCACTGTTAAGTGTACTTTACAGCTGAAATATCCCGACATTGTTTTGGATTATAAAGCTGCTAATGTTTTGAATCCCCTCAAAAACTCTTGAGCATCTCATACTCAGTGTAGCCAATTTTGCAAAATAATGTGTTTTTGGAACACTTCTTTGCAGCTCCAAATAATGTAAATTGTGTTTGTGCTCCTCAAAATCTAGTCCAAGAAGCTTTTTCTTTTGTAATAATTTTGGGCATATTAGCATCTCAGATCTTCCTGCCCAGGGGCTGAGATCTGAAGGAAAGGTTAAGGGCCCAGGTCCTGTTTTGTTTCTTGTCAATAAAATTGTTTATTCATCCCAAAATGCATAAATAAATAATCCGTTACTTAACCAAAAAAGGAACTGACAAACATATGTAGGCTATGCATAGAAGAGTTTGGCATGAGTTTGCAGAATAGGAGAGAAGCTCCAAATAATGTAAATTGTGTTTGTGCTCCTCAAAATCTAGTCCAAGAAGCTTTTTCTTTTGTAATAATTTTGGGCATATTAGCATCTCAGATCTTCCTGCCCAGGGGCTGAGATCTGAAGGAAAGGTTAAGGGCCCAGGTCCTGTTTTGTTTCTTGTCAATAAAATTGTTTATTCATCCCAAAATGCATAAATAAATAATCCGTTACTTAACCAAAAAAGGAACTGACAAACATATGTAGGCTATGCATAGAAGAGTTTGGCATGAGTTTGCAGAATAGGAGAGTAGTGATGCTTCTTCATTTGTAATTTCCTTCTACCTACTTCAAGATTACAAGGAGCTAATAGAGAACCATAGGTCCATAACGTACAATGGTGGTGCCTCCCATAAAGGAAAATTTCCATATACGATAAACAGCATTCATTTATGCAACAGGCCTGGAAGTGCTAGACACCCCTAAAACAAAGCTGGAAAATAGAATAAACAAATTTTTTGAACCTATAACAAATTCTATTTGCTTAACAGTTTTACATTTGGATGATTTTTTAAAAATTGCGTAATTCATGATAGAACTAATAGTTTTAAACACTACATTAATTCCAACGTTTAGTTTCATACTTAATTACATAGCAACGATAAAACAAGACCAAGTTTAATGCAATCTCTTCTGGTCATAACCACACACCATTCAAGACTTCATCTCCTGTCACCTTGGCGCCTTCTATCATGATCATCGTCCCTCCTGTCTTTATACCTATCACCATGTTCTCGCTCTTCCCGCCTGCCTTTAAAGCTATCAACGTCTGCACTTCTTTTTCTCTGACTTGTCTCATCCCTTGTGTCTCGCCGGTCACTGTCCACATTTCTCTTCCTATAATCCCTGTCATCCCTCCTTTCCCCACGGCGATCATCATCTGCACTTTTCTTTCTATAATCTCCACCATTGCTCCTTTCAATATAGTTATCATTATCTGCACCTCTCTTCCTATACTCTCTGTCATCCCTCCTTCCTGCATGGCTAGAATTATCTTTACTTCTCTTCTTATAATCTCCATCATCCCCCTTTTCTGCATGCCTATCAGTATCTGGAGTTCTCTTTCTATAATCCTGCTCATCTCTGTTGTTATCATTTAGACCTCTTCGTTTATACTTTTCTCTATCCCTTCTCTCTTCAACATAATCCCGCTCATCTCTCTTGTTATCATTTAGATCTCTTTGTTTATGCTTTTCTCCATCCCTTCTCTCTTCGACATAATCCCGATCTCTTCCACTTCCACGGGATTGACTTGTTTTACCATCATGACGCATCTCATCCTCTCTGTATCTTCTACTTCTGTCAGTCGGCTTGTGCCTGTCACTCTGGTCTTCATTTTCTCGGTCCCTATGCCTTAGGTCTTCAGAACTCTGCCTAGATGTCTTTTCTTTCTCACCTCGGTCATGTGGCTCATGGCCTCGATGTCGTTTTTCTCGTTTTGGACTTTTAGGGGTGTCTCCATCAAATACCATTTCAAACCTACAACAATTAATAGTATGAGAGAGAGTGCGAGAGAATCACACAAAGACAGAGAGACCCACAATCACACTCAAGAGTACAAACCTAGAATTGTTCTCACCACCTCGCTGTCGGTTATCATCCTTTAAAATATAGTTCTGTTTGATGGCTGAGCCACCAGTGCAGTCCTTGGCAACGTGATCGAGAGCACCACATTTGAAGCATCCTCCTTTCAAAGCCAAGTAGAAATATGGACAGATTAATTTCAGAGGAATTTAGAAACTTCTAAGTTTTCAAATGAGTTCCACATTCAAGAAACAATCCTTGAATGAATTAAATTACATGTGAGAAGGGTTGATAAAGAAATAGACTCAACTTTGGTTGTGTTCCAACTACTACCACATGAATGACTATATAATGATTTCCATTAATAGAATTTAATATCAAGGTATGTGACAAGTAATTTGTTTGATTTTATTTTATTTTTTATTTATTTTTTTTTTTTTATGAACATCTAGAAATCATGGAGTCAAACCAAATCCAGATGATAGGGTGTTTCTAGCACACCAAAACCAAGCAATATTGAACTTTATTCGTCCAACATTAAATGCCTGGACCCTTTAAAACGATTTAAGTACCAATTGCAATGAAGTGTGTATGAATGAAGTGAAGTGTGGATCATCAAAATTCCTGTCTCAATAACTATTGGTTAGCCCACAAGGCCTTCATTTTCAGGAGTGAAACTTCTAGGCAATATGCATCCAGCTTTTGTAACTTTTGCCGGCAAAAAATGATCAACAACGATTCACCCCCCAGTACCCCCTAATATCATAGGTCTTTGGAATTTGTCTCCACAGCTATGACAGCCAAAATCAGTGCAACTTACCATGCAGCATAGTGAACAAGTCAAGATTTTGGCAGAGTGTAGACTTTGGTTTCTAAGAAGCTAACGTTGCATGATGCCCAGATTTCCTATTTTAGTCTTGTGTTGCAAAATAGTGTTGATTTATCATCAAAGAAAACCAAAACCAAACAGACAGAGAATCATAGGTAATGAACAGCTAGTAAATTTCCAACAGGAAAGGTATGGAAAATACTACTAAAAGAAAGGATCAAATGCTCTTCATTTAGTGCTCTTCAAGTGAAACGAACAAGGAGAGAGAGTCAATCTTAACGTCGGTGATAAAAGGAAAGGAAGAGCAGAATCTCATCATGCAATGCACGGAAATGTACATGAATGAGCGGAAAAATTATATAAAACAAGTAAATATGACATTGCAATTTTTACCTTTACCTGTTTTATTATCTTTACGTCTGTACTGGGACCACAGTTTTGAAACACTTTGACTAAAATCAACATGTATCCTTCGGTCATCGATCAGAGCATTATCCATCTGTCATTAGAAATAATATAAATGAACGATATTTTGCTAAAACAAAGCAGCTATAAGACTTTTATAAAAAAAAATTACTTTAAATTATAAACTATTTACTCATTTATTCGATAGAGTAATTGGATTATTCTGAATCAAAAGTACAAAGTTTATCATTTCTATTTGCAGCCAGCTTGTTGACGTCCATTAGGTTAAAGCACACTATCTCCGTGTTTTTTGTGCCTTTCAAAATGCATGTGGCAAAGGACACTCCACCACATCACAAATAGTTTATGCCTACAGACTTCAGAAGACAATTAAAAGGGTAGCAATGTAGCAACATGAGGACCTATTTTTTTTCCTTTAGAATCCTTCTAATTTCAAGTTCAGGATGTCACTCAAGTAATTATTTAGACAAGGATAGAAGCAGAAGAGATGTCAGGCACCTCAAAAGTAGTCTTTAAACGAGTAAAAATGATATATTAGAAAATGCCAGATGGAGGGCACCACTCATGTACAGAGTATCCAAAAAGGCATATGCAAGAAAGAGAGAGTAAAGAATTAAAGACCAAATCTTAAAGTTAAGGGCATCAACAGAGTCAATCAAAGAGCCAGACGTTTCATAAGAGTGATAATCAAAATCCATTCAGTATGCATGCACACTTTCTTCGCATCTTGATCAGACACTCTTCAGCTGAAAGCTTTCCATTCCCATTAGAATCTCACATCCCAACTCCCCCAACACTCTGCCTCACCAACAAATCCTCCACAGACACCTCCCTATTATTCCTTTTTCACCGTTAGAAACCCTATATAGCTTACTATTCTCCAGCTTTTCCCCACCAAACCCTAATCCTAGTTCTTTAAAATCCTAGCAGTCTAGAACTTTCAAATCTGATTTGGTTTCATTCACCTTTGTCCTACGTCATTAGATATTCATTATTATTAAGTCTAGGAATTTCTCCTACTTTCCTTTACAGAGACACAGACAGAGTGAAAGAGAGTGCTCAGTTCTGAATATGAAACGACGTTCTGTCTAGGGGATTCATGTTATTATTATTGTCTAGAAAATCCTCTCTCCTCGCATAGTTTTTAGAGTAACTTAAGGAGTTAAGGTACAATTCACACCTGGACAGTGGGATAAATGATCCCCACTCATATGGAAAAAGTGTTAGCTTTAACCTTTACCCAATTATTTATTCTATATACCTATATTTTTTTTCTATTGTTTATACACATCAAATGCTGAAGCAATACATACGTGTATATGAACAAAAAGAGAGGGGGGGGGAAACATTGAAGTAGGGGCAAAAAAGTACAGTCCAATATTTCACATGAACCAAAGATTCTCCCCAAAAAATTATATTTTCAAGAGAAATTGTTACAATGTGCAATCTTGGTAAACCTTAACAAGAACAGAATCTTACCAGCTTAAGCACTAGATGCATGTAGTTAGTACTTGATCAAGGGACATTAGATATGCAGGCAGATAAGAAAAATATATATGCAATATTTGAGAGAGAGACATCATTTCAGTCCAACATACCTTAAAATAAGCTTGTTCACATGCATCATTCGTCTCAAACTCTGAAGTGGGAAAAGAAAATTGATAACAATCAAAATATGTCATCAGAAACTTGATTCTATAACAGATAGGAATAGACTCTTAATTAGGCAACTAAAGGTATGCAAATCACTTGGCCACAAATAGAGCAGGGTAGAAAGAACCAAAAATTAATGCTACAAAAGAGAAGGATAAATCTTGATATCCATGCTAAATTATAAATTCCTTTATTTAGTGGAAAAATATTTTTGAGACTATAAAGATAAACAATCTTGAATGCTGTTCTCAGCTGTTCCTTCCCTTCCTTATTTTGTTCTATTTGTGGTTGGTTAGAAGCAAGGATCGCAGGTCATCTTAGTTCAGTAATTTCTCTCTATTGATAAGTTTGTCCTCACCCTCCACCTTGCTCTTATAAGGGAAAGAGGTTGCATTTGAGCTAGAGCTCATTGGCATCATATTGGCATAATAATAATGTCCAAGTAAAAACTTAGGGATAGCCATCAACCTCAATAGATCCCTCCTTTCTCCAAGCTAAAGATAAGGCACTACATAAAAAACCAGAAGAATTTTCTGTAACAGTTTATCACATATTAAGTTACATGGTAATAATACAATAATAATTTTTTGTTGTTGTTTATAATAAAAGAACTGGAAATTAAAGTCTATTTGTTAGTCCAGTTGTCTTTGCAATCTGTATGTGGAAGTCAATGAAAATGTTCTGAATTCCGCATGAGAGGAAAACCAGAAAAGGAGGGGGGAATAGGTGCTGAAACCAAAGTTCTGAATACCACATCAGTGGTCATTTCAGATTGGCCACTGGAACGGAAATGAATATTTCTGTACTAGTGCGTACCAATGTACTGTTTCAGGATTACCACTATAAATATTTTATATTTGTAAATATAAATACTCCTCATAAAATAAAATTTTTAGAAATAGCCAATTTAAAAATGAAAATTTACACGATTAAGTCTGATTTGGGGGAGGAAAAATTACCAAAATCACAAAGTTTAAAAAGAATTACAATTTAAACCAAATTCTATTCCGAGCCAAAATGGAGTTTTCATCCAAAATAGGCCAAAATGACCAGAACACCCAGGTATAGCTTAATATTTGAGTTAAAACAGAACAGAGGGTTTTATGTACCGGTTTATGCACCAGTACGGTACTGCCCGGTACGGAATTGGATTCAAAAACATTGAATGAAACTTTACTTTCTCATGCACAAACAAAAAGACTTAAGAGGTATCGTAGCATAAAATGGCAAAAAAGCCACTCACCTATGAAAGCATAGCATAAACTGTCTCCTGTCTTAAAGTCACGAATTATTTCAGCCCTGTCACCAGCATTTACTTATGATAAGAAATGTCTCTTGCAAACTACAAACTAACAAGCCCCAGAATAATTAAATAATACCACAAGAAAGTTCTATCATTACTTACGATAATACAGTTCCAAAACGTGAAAAGATGGTATGCAAGTCCTCATCCTGCAGTAAAAACAAGTAAATATTAAATACAACCTTAACATGACTGACTAACAAAGGGTTCAATAAGTATATCAGAATTCAGATCGTTATTGCATTCTAGAGTAGCAGCTTCCTAATAAAAGAAAGGAAAGACATTCCCTATCACTATGACAAAACAAGCACTCACTTCAGTAACTGGATTCAGTTTACAAACAAATAGCACATTATCAGGAGGCTTTATTTCAGCATCAGGAATATCTCCGATCTGTATGCAAATCAGGCAAAGAAAAAAAGAAAACAAATAAATAAAATTAAAACGACGACATAGTTTATTAAAATTGGAAATTTAGGCTAATGAATACTGATACCAATATAAATGTACCCAATACTCACACTTTCAAGTACAACTGCTCTGGAATGTGCTTCCTTTGTGCGGAGAACCTCCTCAAGCTCTGAAGCATCTAACTGCTCATCCATGGGCACCCAGTCATCCTCAAGCCGCACATTATCATCAACCTAGTTACAACATTGATTGACATGTAAGTCATAACTTTCAAACAAAGATGCTTGCCAAGAAGCCACCATATGCTCAGAGAGCTAACAAAAAAATTGAATTAACCAAGTTGACCCAGTCATCTATTCGCCTTTTTATTGCACTGCACCAAGTACAATTAATTTATTTACATCATTTTGGACATTAAAACTAACAACGAAATATATGCCAAATTAGAATTTTCAGAATTCCTAGTTTGTTTCCCTAGGCAATGACCATGACATCAAGATGAAAGCACTCCAACTTGGTTTTGAAGCATTTGATAAGCATATGATTCTATTAAGTTTCTGACAAACATTAAAATGACTAAGATTTCCTTATGACTCCTTTCTAATTAACTTCATCTCTCCCCCAATTATGATTTATTAATATCTGTAGTCTGGTCATTACCTCATCTTTTGGTTTTCCTTCTGGCGAAACATCAGGAATCAAGTCAGCTATCTGGGGAGGATCATCAAAAGGATCATCCAGTATGTATGTGTGTTTGATTCTGTTCAATAAATGAAAATGCAATAAATTTTGGTATCAATAGAAAGTCAAGAAAATTTAATTTCAAAAGCATAATACATTGTCACTACATCAACAAAATAATATATAAAGAGAGAAAGAAGAATCAACCGAATATTCTTAAATGGTCGGCCCTTCTCATCCACATAAGCTTCATTTATCCTCGTCAATGTATCAAGCCCTTCTGCAATCTCCCCAAAAACCTGCAATGACCCAAAAACACTATTCAGATAGATTATGCACCAATAAACTCTCCTCACATATGGAAATTGAAACATTTTTATCTAGAAGGGGAGTTCACTCTCCACAGCCTTATACAGCACACTCAATATTTCCTAGAAAAAGGTTTGGTCCCCAGTCGTAACAAACCAGTTCTTCATTCTTCAAAGCGGTGGTTGTCAAATTGACTAACATCCCCACTCCCCCAGGGAAGCAAATTCAGTTATCATGCCCCAAATCTGCCCCTCAAATGTAAAAGTGTAATACAAAACAGAACCTCCCTCATGTCCTTCCATGCAAACAGCTTGTCAGAAGGTCAAGCATCCCACACTTTTTTTTTTTCTTTTTGTTGATAAATCAAGCATCCCACACATGTTAAAGCAAGAACCTAACACTTTTGTTGGACAACCATCAAGGGAAACTGATGCATGACAAGTTTCAATTAAGCTTAATCACTCAATTTAAGGCTGCAATTTAGAACCACAAAGAGCCCTTAAAACACCAATTGGATGGTGCATACCATAATGACTTTACAGAAGGAAGGGACAGATAAGCAAAATGTTTTTATGTCTAAATGCTGATAAAGAGTGACACTCATTCCATGAAAAAGTACGCAAAAAATCAAGCTCTAAAAACAGTATTACATATTGGTCTCCATATTGATGAGCCATCAAAATGATATATATTAGGCACAACGGCCATTGTACTACAGTGATCAGCCTATGTGGATTACCAATCCCAAAAAAAAGAGTAACTAGCTTATATGGATATGATTGGGTAACAAGTCTATCATCTAAATTGAAAGAATCTTTTTAATTTCTCATCAAGGAGTACCATTTAATCAATACAAAACCAATAAGTTCCATTCAAAACTCTTACAAAAAACAAAATAACTTTCATTCCAGACCAGCATAATGTAGTTTATATATATTGTATACATGTACAAATTTACCAGAAATGAGCAACACAATTAGGACTCCCACAAGATTACAGAAGCAGCCCCACATTCAAATATCAAACACACAAGAACCGTCCAGTCAACATTGCATCCATGACATCCAAAGGAAAATGCAGAATAAATGGCCTCTCTTAATCAACAAGATCGAATTAAAAAAATAAATAAGAAATTAAAAAAAATTTTAAAAAAATTAATTTTGCAATGGTTTTCTCAGCATCAGAAGTATGTCCACATTTTTTATTAAATCAATGGAATTAAACAAGCACACAACATCACAAAAGTAGACGAGCAGACAAAAAATATCATAAAAGTCAACAATTCTTTATTACTTTGAGAAAGCAGCAATTTATTAATTCGAGATATAGTAACCAACAGGTCACTGGGGACAGAAGACTCACAGTGTGCTTCTCATCTAGATAGTCGAGATCATCACGCAGTGTGAAATAGAACTGAAAACAAAAGCAATTTCAAGAGTAAATAAATAGGCTAGGATTAAAACCAAGTAAACTGTATTTCCCAATAAGATGCAGAAAAAACACTGAATGCTTCTTCATCTTCATAAAGCTATATAAAGCAAAATAATTCTCGGTCCCATTAAGCAAGAAAGACACTCTAATACCTGAGAAGCATTAAGATTCTCTCCAGCACTGGCCATGGCAACAGTGCCTGTCTTAGAGTGCTTTAAATCATGATGAATCTCATCATTGAAAAAGCGAGCTTGATCACCATAAAGAAATCTGAAAGTAGAATGCAGAAGGGAATAAGTATGTTCTGCCTTGTTATGTAAGAACTAAAGTTACTTATAATAGCAGATACCAAGCAACTAAGCAACTGAAGGTATGCAAATCAATTGTCTCAAAAGCTTAAGTTACTAGGAAATAGTGAATTTAATCATTTCACCATAATTATAACACTCCCTCACATGTGGGTCCATACTCCCGTTTAATAAACCGGTGCCCAACACGTGGGATTTTTAACTTATTAAACGGGAAGTAATGTGGAGACAGGGTTTGAAAACTCAAGAACACCTGCTCTAATACCATGATAAATTAACAATTGTCCCAAAAACGTAAGATGTTAAGAAATGGTAAAATTAATCATTTACCCATGATTCTAACATATAAAAGGTGTAACAAATTAAATCCCCTAAAATTTCTAAAATACAAACTAACCCTAAGGTTTCAAAATGTAACGAACTAATCGCTCAGCCTATATCAAACCCAAAAAAAAAAAAAAAAAAAAAAAGAGTAACTAGCTTATATGGATATGATTGGGTAACAAGTCTATCATCTAAATTGAAAGAATCTTTTTAATTTCTCATCAAGGAGTACCATTTAATCAATACAAAACCAATAAGTTCCATTCAAAACTCTTACAAAAAACAAAATAACTTTCATTAATGTAGTTTATATATATTGTATACATGTACAAATTTACCAGAAATGAGCAACACAATTAGGACTCCCACAAGATTACAGAAGCAGCCCCACATTCAAATATCAAACACACAAGAACCGTCCAGTCAACATTGCATCCATGACATCCAAAGGAAAATGCAGAATAAATGGCCTCTCTTAATCAACAAGATCGAATTAAAAAAATAAATAAGAAATTAAAAAAAATTAAAAAAAAATTAATTTTGCAATGGTTTTCTCAGCATCAGAAGTATGTCCACATTTTTTATTAAATCAATGGAATTAAACAAGCACACAACATCACAAAAGTAGACGAGCAGACAAAAAATATCATAAAAGTCAACAATTCTTTATTACTTTGAGAAAGCAGCAATTTATTAATTCGAGATATAGTAACCAACAGGTCACTGGGGACAGAAGACTCACAGTGTGCTTCTCATCTAGATAGTCGAGATCATCACGCAGTGTGAAATAGAACTGAAAACAAAAGCAATTTCAAGAGTAAATAAATAGGCTAGGATTAAAACCAAGTAAACTGTATTTCCCAATAAGATGCAGAAAAAACACTGAATGCTTCTTCATCTTCATAAAGCTATATAAAGCAAAATAATTCTCGGTCCCATTAAGCAAGAAAGACACTCTAATACCTGAGAAGCATTAAGATTCTCTCCAGCACTGGCCATGGCAACAGTGCCTGTCTTAGAATGCTTTAAATCATGATGAATCTCATCATTGAAAAAGCGAGCTTGATCACCATAAAGAAATCTGAAAGTAGAATGTAGAAGGGAATAAGTATGTTCTGCCTTGTTATGTAAGAACTAAAGTTACTTATAATAGCAGATACCAAGCAACTAAGCAACTGAAGGTATGCAAATCAATTGTCTCAAAAGCTTAAGTTACTAGGAAATAGTGAATTTAATCATTTCACCATAATTCTAACACTCCCTCACATGTGGGTCATACTCCCGTTTAATAAACGGGTGCCCAACACGTGAGATTTTTAACTTATTAAACGGGAAGTAATGTGGAGACAGGGTTTGAAAACTCAAGAACACCTGCTCTAATACCATGATAAATTAACAATTGTCCCAAAAGCGTAAGATGTTAAGAAATGGTAAAATTAATCATTTACCCATGATTCTAACATATAAAAGGTGTAACAAATTAAATCCCCTAAAATTTCTAAAATACAAACTAACCCTAAGGTTTCAAAATGTAACGAACTAATCGCTCAGCCTATATCAAACCCCAAACACAATGCTTATCCACTCAAATGTGCTAAGGTTTAATTGCTTGTCACTTTTTTAAAACCTCGAGGTTTGATTCGTTACTTTTAAATAAACACCCCTAAACTATAGGGTTTAAAATTAAATTGTTTTTAGCAAATATGATATACATATACATACATATATGTGTGTGGAGAAATGCTATATAGGGTGCGTTTGTATAAATTGTTGGAAAACTGTGTTTTGAGTTTGAAGTGTGCGTTTGTAAAAAGAAAAAAAGCTACAAGGAGTTGTAGCTGCAAAACAGAGTATTGGGTTTTTAAAAAAACGCTTTTTTAATCTCCGCGAAACGCCTAACTAAACGGACTCATAAATTTCTAGTCAGCTTGCTTAGGCAGATGTTCTTACTTGTAGATTGAATCGCCGCCGGAACCGGTACCGGTGGGGTCACCGGTTTGTGCAGTGAAGTCCTTCTGAACCGTGTGAAATAGACACCCATTGTAATACTTGATCCTGAATCAACCATGTAATGATAATTTATAAAAACAAAAATTACGAGACGTTTTTATAATCAGTTTCTGAAGAGGATACACGTTTGTTTTATCGCAACCCATAAAATAAATAAATTCTCAAGCTAATTTTATCAGTTAATGTATATGAAGACTTACTTGCAAAGCTTCAAGAAGTTTTTGGAGGTCAAGGGGCACTTGTCTGCGTGCAAATCCACCACTATGTCCCCTAAGCTCGTCACTATCAGCACCGACATTATCTCTTATTATTTGTTTTTGCAGTTATCGAATTTTGGTGAAGCGAAGAGAGAGAGTTGAGGCGGTGATGGCAGGATTTTGTGGGTTGCGGAGGCGGCGGCGGCGGCGTTTTGGTGACTGGGGTTTGTGGGTTAAGGCCGCGGCGGCATTTTGGTGGCTGGGGTTTGTGAGTTCTGAGTTTTTTTGTGGGCTTTGTTGGGTGGGTGTGTATTTGGGGCCGCTGAGCTGAGTACGTGCGGTTGTGATTGGTGGCGGTCGATTTTGGGGTATGTGAATGTCAATAATAAAAGAATTTTAATTGAAACTGATGTATGTGCGTGGAAAATATATAGATAACAAAATTAGAAAGAGAAGAGTTGAGTTTTTATTTTGGTTAGTTAAATAATTTGAGAATATATTTTACTACTCTTTTTTTTTTTTTTTTAGCAAAAAGTAAGCGAAATTTTATTAAGGAAAAAAAAAAAAAACTAACAAAACTAAGACAAATTCGATTGGAATACGTCATCCAAATTACTAAGTAAATCCTCTACCCAAACATTAGTATCTACAGCTAAAGCTGCTTCCCTAGCAAGACTATGAGCTAATCGATTCCCATTTCGTTGAACATGTTGAAATTGACACCATCGCAAAAAACTACCCAACCTCTTAAGTTATGTTTGACAACAGTTTTTGTTTTCTATTTTCAAAAATTTGTTTTTGGAATATAAAGATAAAATAATTTTCTTGTATTTTCGAAATCAAAACATGTA